>NC_060275.1:74523916-74576096 GCF_021613505.1 Equus quagga
ACACACACACACACACACACACACACACACACACACACACACACACACACAGAGTCTGCTCTGAATTTTCAGCACTAACCTTTACAATTTTGTTTACTTTGGCTGAGGATGTTGGAGGTGGAGGTGTTTCTGGACTGGGCTCAATTTCCTCATCAGGTACAAGGTCAGGGTTAAGTGAAAAGATGCTCTCCAGGTCGATCTGTTTTAAAAAACACATATATTTGAGAGTGTATTTTGACAATTAACCTTTTATTTTTCAAATAAATTTACAGAGAGATAATGTTAAATGATTCCAGCCTAATGAATGGTATTGCCTTGAAAACTAAATTGTCTAGAATTATAACCCATGTATATTTTAAAAAATCTCTTAAGATAACATTTTCTGGTCTTGATTATATGTCCAATTTCATAAGATATGCAGGAAGAATCTACCTTTTCTTGATGAAATTATTCAATGATTTGAGTTTTTCAAGGAATGATAAAGAATACATGCACTATATAAAAATTAAATACTTTTGTTTTGTCTTATATTCAGAATCTTGATTGTAGGACTAGAAATAAAACTTAACCCAGTGATCACACCTCTTTGCCTTTCGTGTCTCCATTCTCTATCCATTCAACAGTTACACTTTCATTATCTTCATTTAAAGATGTTACCATTGCTTGATGTATTCGGCCTAAATGGGAATAAAACACACATTTTTAAAATTATAGTATTCCTAAAACTTTCAAAAGACTATGATACTACTTTTCTTACAAAGGATTTCCACAGACTCTCAGGATTAGAGAATGAGCTTTGTTCATGGAACCATAAATCAATCTGCTACTTGTCAAGACCAGGAACTCAAGAAACTGAATTAGACTGAAAGTTTATTTTCAGTATACACAATAAATGGTTACACACTGGCATGGAATGCCTGAAATTTTATACTCTTAAAGAGTTCTAATTATTAGAAAGTTTCCTTACTATGAGCCAACAATGACTCTGTAGAACACAGAATATTTATAAAGCAATTTTTAATACTATATTGATATAAAAATCACTATCATATACTGTACAAATTGATAATATTACTTTAAAATTGAGAAAAGGAATGAGTCCAAAAATGTTGAGAAATGCTAATCTAAAACATTCTCTTTCTGTACGTTGCCTATCCAAACCCATTCTACTCCTTGCTTCATCTGACAACTCCAGTACTTACCACCTACAGAGAGAGGACATTATACTATATAATATATTAGACTTGTTTTCCCTCTCTTAAAATATTGTGAATCTTACCTATTAATACTTAATAAATATAATTTTTAATTATTACATAATATTCCACTATGTTTATCACAACTTATTTAATACCTATTGATGGTGACTTAAGTTATATGAAGTTTTCTTACTATTATAAACATTGCAACAAATACTGCTGCACATTTGTCATTACGTACCTGTCAGAGTATTTCTTTGGGACAAATTCCCAGAAGCAGATCAGTAAGTTTTATATATGTATGTATGCGTTTGTATGCATGTGTGTCTATTTATATATTTTTTTATTTCATGTTTTATCATTTTAACTTACTTCACCCACCCATTATTAGTCAAGTGAGGAGAGAAAGTATTTGTCATATATCTGCATTTCAATATTACCTAGTAAAATGATGAACATATGGAATTTTCCTATGTATTTCTTAAATGAAATCCTTAGGGCATCTATAATTTACCCTAGCTCTTTAAATATCTAAAAAAGTTACAGCTCTTAAATATCTAAAAAAAACCCAGATATATAGTATATAAAACAATGTTACTGTAATAACGAGGCATACAATATATTTAAAGAAAATACCGATACTCATTATTTTTATAAGTATTATTGTTTATACATGACTATCAATCACTCTCTTTTCTATATGGGCTCATATAAAAATCTGAAGAAGTAATAAATGAATATAATCTTGTTAAAAATTCAAATATTGAAGATATAAGTACTCTCAAGTGATATACTTGTGCTTTTTTTAAAACTAAAATATATAGTGGCAATCTTTCCATGACAGCATTATAGACCAACATATTCATTTTAACAACTGCATAGCATTCCATAAAAGGAACATATCACAATTTAACTATTTCTTTACTAAGAGTAATTTCAATTATCTCCAATAGTTTGCCATTAAAAGAGGTTGCACTGAGTATCTGTACATAGGTGTGAACATTTTCATAAATAAAATTTCTAGAAGCAGAATTAATGGGTCAAGGAAACTGAAATTTTGCTAAATAATCCAAAATTGCCCTCCATTTACATTCCCACCAACAATGCAACCTATTCCTCCACACCCTAATCAACAGTGAGAATTACTAATTTAAAAACTTTTACCAATCTCAAGGCCAGTTCTTTCCTTCAGCTAATAATTTCTAAGCATGTATATGTCAGAGACTGGCTCATTTACTCCATATTGGTTCATTTCACATAACAAATATACCTATGAAGTAGATATCTCCATTTTTAAAATGAGGAAACTGAAGCTCAAAGTTAGACAGCTAATGAGCAGCATGGATTTGAACCTTGGTCAGATGCAAAAGCACTTGCTATTACCACTACACTTCTCTGCTCCCTTAAATTAAGCTGATGAAGCAGAAGCCTATGTGGCTTAAATTCCAAACTCCTCTGTAAAAATTTATAAACTGTAGCATAGCACAACTCTCACCGTGCACCAAAAACTCCTAGGGAGCTTTTACAAAACAAAATGATGATGCCTGAGTCTTATCCCCCAGATAATGAGTCATTTCTTACCAATTACACTGCAATCCCCTTGGCAAGCCACAAATGCCTTAATCTTGGATTATTGCAATTCTCTCCCAACTAGTCTCCCTGCTTTTACTCTATCTTCCTTTCTGTCTACTCTCCACAGAACAGCCTGAATATTCCTGGTACAAACTACGTCAGATTATATTACTCCTTTGCTCAAAACCTTCCAACAGCTACCCATCTTACACAGAGTAAAAGCCAAAGTCCTTCCAACAGCCTTTGAGTGACCTACATAGCAAGACCCTACATGACCTGACCCCTCATTATCTCTGTGACCTCATTCATCCCTGACTATGGTAGTTCTCCATTTACTGACTGATTCCTATCTCATACAATACTCCCCCTGGCCCCCAAAAAGTTCTAGATGGTTCAAGGACTTAAATGTGAAGACAATGTAAAAGCAACTGAGTAAATAGTGGTGCCATTTACTGAGGTAAGTGGACATTAGAGAAGAAGCAGGTGTTGGGGGCTGGAGGGAAATGATGAGCTGGAAAATACTGGCAAGATTCAAAGGAGAGGCTTAAAAAAGGGAAATGAGATAACCCTCACACAATTTGATTTGGACAGAAATTAGGTAACTAACCAGCAGAAGTGGTATATGTCAGTTGGATCCTCTAGGAAGCAGATGTTAAGACAAGAGGACGAGAGGTTCATTGTGAAAGATAAAAGGAGGAAACAGGATGGAGCATGGAAAGTTTTCAGACCATGATGCAGATCTGAATGCTGTGAAGGAAAAGGTATATAAAGCAGGATTGCGCAGAGCAAGCCTCAGACCTTGATGCAGATCTGACAAAGCCTTGGCCAAGCCAGCAGCGAGCTGCAGAGCAAAGACTGCCCATTAGAGAAGGCCCACACTGGCCAAAATGGAAATACCCTAGTACCCACCCCATCTTCAGTCACCAGCTGGATGTTTCCCAGGAAACGCAAGGCCTCAGCTCAAAAGCTAAGGAGTCTGAAGGTATTAAGAGCTAGAGGCTGTCAGCTAAATGCACTCCCTGGAGCTGAAGGAGAAGTTTTTTCTTAAAGGGAGATCCAAGCAGTGCATCTACATGGTTGCCACAGGATATGAAAAAGAGAGAGATTGAGTTTAATTGGTCGTGGAAGTGGAGAGTGGACCCCAGAGAGCCATGAGCTGCTCTGCTGGTCACCATCACAATCTAGGAGGAGATACCAGTGCTTGCATTAAGCCTCACATTTATCAGCATCTCCACAACATGAGTAGTGAGGCTGAGACCCAGCAGCCACTCTCCCCACCACCCCACCACCCCTGGGAGCCTCACAACAGTAATTCCCGCTGGTGAGGACAAGATTACTGCAACAAAGGTTTTGGGAAAAGTGAAGCAGTTTAACATAAGACATTGATAAGACTTCATCAATAGGAAATTACACCAAAGAAGATGTATTTGAACACCAGACTACCATAAAAACTTCCAGCAGGAAACAGAGAGGCTGTGGTTGAGGTTGTTGAAGAAAAAAGTACAGATGGGGTCTCCATGCAATTACCTACAGAATTACCCCAAAAATGAGAATGAGGAAAAGCCTGTACATGTTTCAAAAGACAAGACCTACACCAAGAATCCTCCTGTTAGGCATCTTCCACAGTATTCCCACCTTCCTGAGAAGGGAGGAATGACATAGTGTACTGATAACTAGGTGTGTGAGAAAAGGCAGACCAGTAGGACAAAATCTGTATTAGTACTTATAGATCATAATTTCACAGGGACCTTAATCTCCAAAGACCTCCTAGAGACACAGCAATGAAGAGGCTAAAGAAATTCAAGGAGATAACACCCAGTATCAGCAGTCTTCTCAACATTGGTACCTCCACAACTTCAATTACCAATGCAGACACCCAGAAAGCCTTAAGCCACAAGTTATCAGAGTCAAAAACAGCTGACCTGCCAGTTATGACTAAGCTCTAGAAGTTTAGTAGGGCAAGACTGAGAAAATGTTGGCTTATCTCTACCATGGTCCAGTTTACTCACCCAATGAGAAGAAATGAATATGAAATTCCAGTAACAAGAAATGAATAGAAAGATGGAGTTGAATGAATGAAGTCTTAAGGGTGGCTTTTTGTGGGTGGATCAGATAATTAGAAATATCTGCAGTACCGGTGCAGCATGGGGTTTTTATCATTTTTCCCAGATGTTTCTAAAAAAATTTTTTTAAGCCTGACTTTTCCCATTATGCCTTTAAAGGGTTTTTTTTTTTAAGAATTTATATATAGTTCAATTGAGATACTCAAATACCTCATTTTTAACTGTAATAAAAATCTACAATTTCATTTTTTCCAAAGTCAAATAATAAGCACCTGCTAACAAAGGTGTTAAGTAATAAAAATATATGATTTTTTGATATATATGAAATTTTTCAAAGGAAAAGATCATTATGATAGTGATAACAAATAGGTATAATAGGCAAGTTTTGAGCCTGGATGACTGGGAAATGATGGCACTAATGGCAGAACAATAAAATACTTTATCCTAAGTCTCAGTTGTTAAGAGAGATCATGCAACGAGCGTTAATAAGACAACTACAGATATAGAACTACAGCTCAAAGACAAATCAGGGTTGGAAATTTCTTCCCCCAGAACCTGAGTCAATATGCCTACATGGCCCTCCAAATACCATCCCATTTCTCTGGTTTGAGAAAATTCCTGTGCTCCATTCCTCACTAACTCATCACCCTTTGACTCTCTGATTCTTCATTTACTCTTTTGTGAATTATATTATATATACTTCTACATTTAAAAAATAGAGCAAACACCTATGCATCCACCACCAGCCAGGTTAAGAAACAATACCTTTGAAACCCCTTATGTCCCCCTCCCTAAGTGAATCTCCCTTTCTCTCTTTTCCCTCCACCAGAAGTAACCACTATCATGATATTTGAGATAATCATACTGTGGCTTTTCTTTATAGTTTTGTCACTTATAAACGTAACACTAAAAAATCTAAACAGTTTGCCTATTTTTAAACTGTATATAAATGGACTGACACTACTTTAAGACTCGTTTCTTTTGCACAACCACTTTTCCAAGATTCATGTTGTTATATATAACTGTAGTTCACTCATCTTCACTACACATGAATATGCCAAAATTTATCTATTCTGCTGTTGATAGACATTTGTTTTTATGTGTTTGCTGTTAGGAACAATGGTGCTGTAGGCATTCTTATACAAATGTACTAATACAAATATGCAAGAATTTCTCTGGGATATATAATAAAAGAAGAAATACAATGTATGCACATATATAACTTTTCTAGTAAGTGCTACGTTTCCTATAGTGGCTATACCTACAATGATTTGTAATCCCACTAGCAATTACTTCACATCCACAACAATACTTCATATTTGTCACATTTACTGTATCATTTGTGGTTCTAATTTCTCTGACTTAATGAGGCTGTGCCTATTTTCGTGTTTGTTAGTCCATCAGGCCTTTTGTGTATTTGTCTTTTTCTTATTACTTCTCTACAGAAATTCTCTCTGTGTTCTTGGTATTAATCTTCTGTTAAGTGTGCTGCAAATATTTTCTCCAAAGTTGTGGTTTATCTCTTCACTTTCTTTATCGTGTCTTTTGACGAATTTAAGTTCTTAATTTTAATGTAGGCAAATACGTATTTCTCAATTACGATTTTCTATGTCATAAAATTCTTCCTGAGACCCAGGTCATTAACAGAGTTTCTTACATTTTCTTCCTAAAGTTTTACAAAGCCTTTTATATTCAGGACAGTGATCTACTGTCGTTTTGATCTTTGTGGATGGTAATACAACTTCCGTTTTTCCCCCCCATGGAAAACAATTTGTTCTAGTGCCATTTCCTGAAAAGCCCTTCCTTCTCCTACTTATCTGCAATACTACCTGTGAAATTTCAAGCATACATGCATGTGTCTATGTCTTTATGCCTGAACCCAAATTACACTGTCTTAATTATTGTTACAGCTTTGCAATAAGTCTTGCCATCCGGTGAAATAAGCCTCCTGCCTTATTGTTCTTTAAGTTTCTTTGATCTTTTTAGCCTTCTGCATGTCTGTATAAATTTTAGAATCAGCTTGCCAAGTTCCAAAAATTAAATAAACAATAAAATAGACCCACCTATTAGAATTCTGATTGGAATTGCATTGAATATGCTGTTTTGGATTTTTACATTATGATCAAGAGTAATACAGGGCAGTATTCCTTTCTCATACCAACCTTATTCAGGAATAGTTAGCGTAAAATTAGAATTATTTGACCCTTGAGTGTGTGGTAGGCACTGGTTAAAACCATTGTGGCTTAAGGTTTTATTTGTGAGAAGATTCAATTTCCTTAATAATTATAGGATTACCGTAGTTTTCTATTCTTGACAGTTTTGGTAATTATATTTTTCTAGATTTATATAAGTTTTCACATTTTGGCAATAAAGTTATTCATAATTATGTTGAAAGCCTGCGGCATCTGTAATGATACTTCTTCATTCCTAATTTTTCAACCTTTTGTCTTGATAAATCTCACCTGAGATTTGTCAATTTTATTCATCTTTTCCAAGAACAACTGTTGGTTTTGTTGAGTCCTTTTATTATGTGTTATTAAATACTTAATTATTGGTCTTATCATTATTTCATTATTTCAACCTACTTTGGACATATTTTGTTGGGTTATTTTTTCTTAAATTCTTAAGATGGATGTTTAGCTCGTTCATCTTTACCCTTTCTTTTTTCCTCATATACAATTAAAGCTACACATTTCTCTCCAAGAACTGCTTTAGCAGCATCTTAATAATTTTTATATGTAGTATTTTTGTTACTGTTCAGTTCAAACTATTTTCTAATTTTCTTTATGATTCTTTGACTCTAGGTAGCCCGTTAATTATTTCTAAAGGTAAGACACCTGACCAACCAGAACAGATAACGTCACAAATAATTGGTATGACTTCCCCAGTGAACAGTGGTTGAGTATCACCCCTGTATTTCTACCTTAATTGCACTGGACTGCCTACCTTGGAGGAAAATTTTCTATAAACCTAGCTCCAGGGAGCAAATCAGGAGCAATTTTTTATCAACATCTTTAAAGAAGAGTGACACAAGTCACTGTCTTCAAACAATGAACTTGACTCTGTTTTTTATTTTTTGTTTTCTGTGGGTTTTTTTGGCTGAGGAAGACTGGCCCTGAGTGAACATCTGTGCCCATCTTCCTCTATTTTGTATGCGGGAAGCACAGCTTGATAAGTGGTGTGTAGGTCTGCGCGTAGGATCCAGGCCGGTGGACCCTGGGCCACCAAAGCATAGCACGCAAACTTAACCACTGCGCCTCTCTGTTTTTTTAATCCTCCCATCATCCGATAGCAGTCAAACTTTTGCCATCCTTGCCTGCTCAGCCTCACCCATCCCTTAGTATTTCTGATCCATTTGTGCTCCATGGTGATATCTTATTCTGGAGCTCACCTACGCCTTTTTGATTTTCTCTTATGTATCTGGGGCAGAAGGATGCCAATATGTGAACTTTATTGTACTATTTTGACCAGAAGTCCCAATCCATCTTTAAATCACACATCATATTTACAGAAAATGGGAGTCAGATTTGAAAACTGTAAGTTCACATTATATAAAACCAACATTATATAAATTAATTATAACCGTTAGTTTCAAGATTATGATTTTTTGAAAGTTAAAAATCTAAAGACCTATTTAAAAGTTTTCAGCTTTATTCCAACCTACTTGTAAAGATAAATTATGGTATAGAGAATGTCATCTCTTGAGAGTGAAGTAAAAAAATACTTGCAAAGAATTTGGAGAAGTACGGGCAAATCCTGCTGAACATCTCAGCAATTATTTTCCCAGTCGAACACCTCTTGGTTTTTAACACCCAAACTTCACAAAACTTCTTTCTTAATGCAAGATATTTTGGCCAATGTTTATATGTGAAAAGATTTATATTTGTATATGCCAAAACTCAATTTGCATTTAAACAAGAGCGTCCAAGAAAAATTCCAAGTTACACTCCAAATATAATTGATAGACGGTCAGAACATACAAAAGCATGCCAAGTAGCAAGTGATAACAAAATATAGGCACAGGATGATGTCTGCATCATACTCCGTGTGAGCCATTTTCTGACACTGTGTGGTTGCCCTGAAGGTATTTCCACACCTTCTATCTATTTAGTCTTCGTTTTGCCTAGTGTTGAATGAGTCCCAAAGTATTTAAGAAAATGTTCAAAGAAACTCCTGGGGATAGGCAAAAAGCAATTATGACGGAAGAAAAGATTTTACTACATATAAAACTGATTTGTTGCCCTTATTTATTGTTTGTTAAACATAATAGTATTACAGTTACATTTTTGAAAATAGTTGGGGTTTGGGTTGATAACACTGCAATTTTTTCCCATTTAAATAAAGGGAATGAGCATTTTCACACACAATATCTGATTTTTAGAAACAGATCACTGACTTTAGGTGGAAGGTGACTGTGTATTGTTTAAAATCAGGAAGCTCATAGGTTTCTGTTATTGAGACCTTTAGACTTTTAAATATAATTAAATCATATGAAAACCACAGTAATTCTAAGAAGGAAAAAATCAGTTTATATTTGACCATTTTTAACCCAAAACACGGCAATTTCATATGGTTCAACCTAAGAGAAATGTAAATTTCACCCCAAATTTAGATGTCGGGATAATTTATAAAAATATTACCTGCTATATCAAATAATATAAATATACAAAATATTTGAAATCATAATCTTTCTTTCAAAGCCATTTTATGTTCGGTTCATTTCAAGAAATATCTTTATATCATTTAAGTCTCAACTTTTTGTTATGGTGAAATCAGAGGGAAAATAGTTCAGATCTCAACTGTTTAATATCTGTTAGTAAATATTAAGACAAGTGATTTTTTAAAAAGAAAAAAACCACAAATGACTGAACAGAAGAACAAACACCTGAATTCAAGCCATTTTTGCCCCAATGAACAAAAATAACAAACACATGGATTCTATATTTCAGGACCTTCTAATCTTTAAAATTAAGATTGTTGCTTAAGATTGCTATTAGTTCTAGTTAACTTGCCATAAAATCTCATATATTTATTGAGTTGTCAAAAACAAGTTCTACATGTTGACAATTGCCTTTTGGTCTTTGAAAACAGGATCCTATTACATGTTTCCTAGTTCCACAGCTGAATCCACAGCAGCTGTGAGGCTAAGAAATGCCAGCAACTAATTAGGCTGGCATAAACCTTGTCTAGCACATGAAAGTATAATTTGGTTGCAAATGCAGAAGATAAGAGCCAAAATAAAACAGCCAAGAATACTAATAAAACATCATTACAAGCACTTAAAAATCTGAATATTTAAAATGCTAACAAAAATATGTATTTTATTAAAAAGAGAGAGTGGTAGAATATTTGGAAAAATATGAAAAGGTAACAATCAATTCTTTTCAGATTCACACTATTTTTAAAAAGGTTGCAGCTGTTTCTGACATACCTAAGATTATAAATTCTATGTTTTCTTTCTATTTCTAATTACCCTAATCATAGAGTTGAGGTGTACATGAGCCTACATGTGACAAGTCTCCCCAAAAAGTAGACATTACTTTTATCAGTTCCTCTTGAGCTGTTTTGATGAAATTTTCTTTTCGTACTTCTAAAAGAGTAAGACCTTGAAGGCTGGTGTGGTGGTGTAGCAGTTAAATTCGTGTGCTCCACTTTGGCGACCTAGGGTTCACGGGTTAGGATCCCCGGCATGGACCTACCTACTGGTCATCAAGCCATGCTGTGGCGACATCCCGCATATAAAATAGAGGAAGATTGGCACAGATGTTAGCTCAGCAACAATCTTCCTCATGCAAAAGGAAGACTGGCAACAGACGTTAGCTCAGGGCCAGTCTTCCTTACCAAAATAAAATAAACCAAACCATGTAAGAATAAGACAACTAAAATGATTAGTAAAAATAAAACTTGAATTATAAGATTGTTTATAATGCCAATTTCCAAGCCCTATGAAGTTGTTACAATCTACTGTTTTTGTTTAAAGTTTGATTAACTTAAAAATATAGCAAAAATTAATGCTTTGTAAATATCACTAGCTAAAAATATTATTTAAAAAATTTTTACACAAACTTTGAAAAAACTAGTGGTCATTGGTCATTCACATGTATATAGCCATGTAATGAAAATTAATACAAAAGTTTAGCTTATATATGCTAATAAATTAAAATATATAGTCTCTAGTGTATTTATTCTTGATAAAACCTCTAGTAACCTCGTTAATTTTCAATCAGAATACCAATGCATAATTTGAAAGGTTCTTTTTTCACTGACTTGAAAAAATGGTAAGAACATGTAGTTTTCTACTCCTGTACTTTTGCAAAAGCAGGGACTAAGAGGAAAAGCAAGCATAAATATCCATTCTCAGAAGAACAAAGAAGCAAATACTAACCTGAATTATAAAATCACACATTCAAAACAAATGCTTGGGGTGCCAGCCTGGTGGCATAGTGGTTAAGTTCCCATGTTCAGCTTTGGTGGCCTGGGGTTCACCAGTCAGAATCCCAGGTTCAGACTCACGCACCGCTTATCAAGCCATGCTGTGGCAGGCGTCCCACATATAAAGTAGAGGAAGATGGGCATGGATGTTAGCTCAGAGCCAATCTTCCTGAGCATAAAGAGAATTGGTGGAGGACGTTAGCTCAGGGCTAATCTTCCTCAAAAAGCAAAAAAAAACAAGTGCTTGGCAGAATAATGCTTCCAGAGGGTGAGTAAAATACATATGCTTACTCAAAGTAGTTGGTAAACAGATATCTGAAAGAAGCACTTTATTCTAAGTCAGTTCCTACCAGAAGAGAATCCTGATAAATTAAAACACACTGACCTCAAAACTTTTTCGACTTCATATCATGCGGTTGATTACAATCTCTTAAATAGGTTCCTTATTTTTTCTTAAATTTTGTATAAAACATTGATTCCGGCAAAATAAATCAATTGTATATTGCATTATAAGAACCAAGTGCTAGTGTAGAATGAAAATTCAAAAATTTGAGTGCATCCTATTTACAATAGCCAAGACGTGGAAGCAACCTAAGTGCCCATCAACAGACGAATGGATAAAGAAGATGTGGTACATATATACAATGGAATACTACTCAGCTGCAAAACAGAACAAAATCATTCCATTTGCAATAACATGGATGGACCTTGAGAGAATTATGTTAAGTGAAATAAGCCAGCAAGAGACAGATAATCTGTGTATGACTCCACTCATATGAGGAATTTAAAACTACGGACCAAGAACAGTTTAGTGGATACCAGGGGAAAGGTGGGGTGGGGGGTGGGCACAAAGGGTGAAGTGGTGCACCTACAACATGACTGACAAACATTAATGTACAATTGAAATTTCACAAGATTGTAACCTATCAATAACTCAATAAAAAAATAATTAATATTAAAAAATAAAAAAATAAAAAAATAAAAATTTGAGTGCATCTTTCCAAGTAGAGTCATAGCAAAACATGTTATCTTAATTAGCTTTTGTTGTCTAAGGAGGTTTGTTTAATGTTGTCTTTTAAAAGTTACAATTCCTTTCTTTGACTTATTAAAAAGATGTTCCTTCAGGAACATGAAAATGATCCAAAAATAAAAAGTTGGGAAAATGGAGATTGCCAAAATGCTGCTCTAAAATAGAAAGACTAAACATGACAATCAAAGGACACTACTAAAAGCATTATTTAGAAAATGAAAAACATTAACTACACAGTAATATTCACACATTATTTCTTGTCTTGCCAACTACCTCAAAGCAGTTTATAATTTAGTACTGATATTCTCTCCAACAGTAAATGTCAATCTGTTCCTAGATGGTAATGATCAGTAAATGAGGACAGAAAAGAATCTGGCGATTTACTGGAGATCATTACAGCAGATCCCACCTAAGTCAAACTCCCAAACTCTGATATCTAGGTTTTGTTAGCTAATCTAAGCAGTGATGAAAAGAATCCTTAATGAGGACTATGTAAGCATCACACCTTCTCCAATAGCTGTGATGGAACAAGGAGCCATTAGAGAAGGACACAAATAATGCCTCAGCTGACACTGGTAACAGTGCTGTTGCTGTTTAGTAAATCCCTGGGGAATGTGACTCTGCCAAACATAGAGACCTTTTTGTTTTGGTTTATCACATTTAAGATGTTACTGTTTATAACTAAATAAAAAAGTTCCATCATTTCCCTTTTTAGACTTTAAACACAAAGCTGGAATTCTGACACTAGAAGAGAAAAATAGGAATTGGGATAGCTAAGAATTTTCATGAAGAAAATACAAGTTAAAAATGGGACAAACTCCATTCACATCGTAAAAAAAAAATACAGATTTTCAAATTCTTACCTCATCTGTCCATTGTTTTGAAAAGAGATGTGAAAATTTAATACTGCTCATTCTCTCTGGGGTGTTGGGAAACTTCAGATATTGTTGGGGTTTTTTTGGGATGACTGAAACACACTGCACACTAACAATTTGGGTAGAATGATCATTTAGAAGCGCCTATTGTGCAGCTTTTTAGAAAATTTCCAACATGAATTTGCACAAAGTAATAAGAAAAAACATCATAAAGGGGCCATGATACCATTAAAAAGTACTAAATCACTGTAGTTTCCTGATATTATTCTGCATATTTAGGGTTGGGAGAAGGGAGGATTAAAAAACTGTCCAAAACCACTAGTAAAGAGAACATAAAAACTGATTTTCTAAAATCATGATAAGTTATATGATTAGGATTCTAGCTGAAACAGTGATACCAAAAAAGCATTAAAAAATTCATAAAGCTTATTAACTAAAGTTTAACTAAATAAATTTCAACACATTGTAATTAAAAGACTGTTCTTCCTATCTACATTCCCCTAAGGTGACAGAATATCTGAAATATGTCTTTATTCATTTGTTAAAGAATAAAAGATCTGCTATCTAGAATACCATATTTTCACAAGTGGCATATTGTTAAAATACCATGTTGCTGATAGTCCAAAGTTTTTTAGTTATGTGCTGTTGAAGTGAGCACTAATCCAAAATTTTGAGGAAGAACTGGCCTTCACAGATGTTCTGCTGGATATATATTGAGCAAAGATATTCTGCTGCATATATTGAGCAATGCTAACTGCTCTCTAGTTTAAATTCTTACTTACTCAAAAGGGAATTCCATACCAATACAGCTGTGCTATTTCGTGAACTTTTCATAGCTACATGTAGATATCATCTTCTCTTATGCTTAAATACATCCTAACAGGACATAACGATCTTTTGGAATGTTTCTGAAGCATTTCAACAGCAGTAACCCAGGCAATGTACACTTGTATATATACTTATTAACAAAATTTAAACATAACTCAGGAAGCTGCCAAAAACATTGTAAAATGTTCAGCCATTGCAACTATTTTCAGCAAACCTCCTAACTTTCATTAGGGAATTTAAGGCCTGAATTCAGGTGACTGAGTGCAGTAAGTATTTAGTAAAAGTTGCAGACATGCTAATGAGGACACCAAACCGACTGATAACATCATGATCTTTCAAAAAAAAAGACCACTCACTGATAAAGAAGCTAGGCAATCTGAACATTCTCCTAGGAGATGAATCTTACCATATAACACTTAGAAGAGAAACTTGCTACTGTCTATAGAAACAGCAGCATGTACCAACACTAATAAGAAAAAAAAAACCCCAGTATTGAAAAGCTATGTCTACCTTTCCTGTCTTCCAGGATAATGGGACAGAAGAGCTTCCCTGGAAACTTTAAAGCATGTTATAAACACATAAATGATTTTCAAAAACACATATTCCAAAAATGTATTTTGTCGCCAGAAAAGGAAAAATACGGGAAATGTCTATCCAAGCTAAATAATAATGATAGCTACACTTTAAAAATAAAACTGCTACATAGAGGAAATCTTAATTGAAAATGCTGAGCCTTTGGTCATACTAGTACAGTGTTAAATCAGTCAGCACTGGAGATGAATTAGTTTAATTTTAAACTAGTCATTCTTAACCACTATACAAAAATGTGTTCCTTCATACATTATTGTGTTGCTGTGGTCTTGAACAAGAGTTCGGGCTCAGAACATTTACTCATAACTCCTTTGCTATAGACTGAATTGTGTGTCCCCCCTAAATTCATATGTTGACATCCTAAATCCCAACGTGATGGTCTTTAGAGATGGGGCCTTTGGTAGGTAGTTAGCATTAGATGAGGTCATGACGGTAGGGCCCTCACGACGGGATTTGTGGCTTTATAAGGGAAAGAGGGAGATGTTCCCTTTCCACCCTGTGAGGACAGAGTGAGAAAATGGCTGTCTGCAAAACAGAAAAAGCGCTCTTACCAGGAACCCGATCAGCTAGAACTTTGATCTTAGTTGGACTTCCCAGCCTCCAGAACTGTAAGAAATAATGTCTACTGTTTAAGCCACCCAGACTATGGTATTTTGCTATAGCAGCCCAAGCAGACTAATACATCCTCTCCCAAATGGTAAAGGCCATAACCAGGCAGTAGCAATACAAAGATGAGTAAGGCACATTCTTTGCTCTGTGCCAAAATCTCAATCCCTGATTGCAACGGCACTACTTCCCCCAGGAATTTGCCATCACAATTTCTGCTCCATTCTACCTATGGGAGCCTATGATGGTAGTGGCTCTGAGCCAGGGAAATTTCTACTTTCAATACCTGACCAATTTGGATTAAGAGAATAGATGATCACTCCTTTAAGCCCTTTTACCACTAGGGTAGAATATGGAAAAGCAAATTCAGCACTGTTAAAGCAAAAGGTACACAAAGAAAAGTAGAGCCCACAGAATCTCACTGTGGAGAAACAGGTTAAAGACAGATTATGAGCTTGGTTTTGTACGTACTAAGTTTGAGGTCTCTATTAGACCTCTAGCAGACATACTAGTATCTCCATACATATAGTATATGTCTGACAGACTGAGGATGGTCCAGGTTGAAGATAAAAGCTTGACAATTGTCAGCATATACAGATCATGCATCCTCAACAGGGAGCAAAAACTGGCTCTTTGGAAGGGGAGATCTTAGACAGTACAATAGTCTGCAGCTCTCCAAAGGGCCAAAGCACATAAACAAATACACAGTATATGTGATATTAAAATTCCACGGGAGGATGTGATTAGGAAAAAAAGTCCAAAACAGCTCTTTGGAGTGTGACAATAGTGAAAAAAGGTTTGAAAAACACTGATATAAATAGTATTCAAGGCAATGAAAGTGGATGTGATCCAAGAGAATGAAGGTAGAATTCCTGGCCTTCAATGTGAAGAGGTCAGGGAGATGATGAGATATCAGCAAAGGAGATCAAAAAACTGCCAGAGAAAAAGAAGAAAAATTAGGAGATTAGAGTCCTGGAAGCCAAGTGAAGAAGTTATTTCAAGGAAGAGTGTTGATCAACTGTGTCAAATGCTAAAAGACCAAATAAAATGAGAGCAATGCCAAAAAGTGAAAGTGCAATCAAGAGGGGTTTTTTTTTAGATGAGAGAAATAACAGCATTCCAAGATTTTGACAGAAGTGATTCAGTGAAGAAAATGTTGATGATGCAGGACAAAGAGAACTGATGGAGTGGTACCTTTGGACAGGACAAAGGGGACAGAATCCAGTGCACAAGTGGAAGAATTTGGCCATAAATAGGAATGGAGTTTATCCATGGCAAAGCAAGGAAGGCAGAGTTACAGGCGCAGATACTGGTACTCGCGTAGATGTGGTAGCCTTGCAGAAGTTCTTTTCTGATTGCTCATATTTCTCAGTGGTGAAATGGTAAGCAAGGTCATCGGCTTAGTGTGGGTGAAAAAATAAACACTAACAATTGTATGACACAAGTCAGCTAGAAGGGGCTGGCCCTGTGGCTGAGTGGTTAGGTTCAGGCGCTCCACTTCGGTGCCACAGGGTTTTGCCGGTTTGGATCCTGGGTGTAGACATGGCACTGCTCATCAAGCCAGGCTGAGGCAGCGTCCCACATGCCACAACTAGAAGGACCCATAACCAAAAATATATACAACTATGTACCAGGGGGCTTTGGGGAGAAAAAGGAAAAATAAAATCTTAAAAAAAAAGTCAGCTAGGAAACAGTGAATGGGCTAGAGAGATATGACTTCTTATTCAAGGAAAGTAGCCATGAAATTAAATTGTGATCAGTCAGCAATAACTATGATTTTTCCCCCTCCAGTCAATTTCAGACAATGAAGAAAGGGCAAGGATGTTTAAAATATATATAAGGGAGTGATCTGCGGTTTTGCCAGTCAAGAGAGGGGCAAGGTAATTGAAGTTACACATACAAGGGAGTGCTTATAAGAAAGCAAGTGAGGACACGAGGGGAGGAAGGAACAATAAAAAGTAGCAGGATTATATATCCTGGTGGGGTCAAAAGATTAGAGGAGTCAGGACACTAGAGGGAATATGCTGGAAAGACAGAATGTGACTGAAAACTGGGATGCTTGAAACAGAGATTATGGAGATACTGCATGGAGACGTCAGAGTATAGTGAGCTAAGGCCAAGGGCAAGATCACTGAAAAGAAGGAAGGCAAGAAGTTCAAAGAACTGAGAGGTCAGGGCACTAGAAGGATCATCTATACATGAATGTTGCAATTAGGAGGGAATAACAGTGACTCAGGAGCAAAAAGCTTCAAAGAATTAGGGAAGTTGGCAATGTCTGATCTTATCTTGGGTAACCAAGTAAGGATGTTTCCATTAACGAAGATAAGAAATACAGGACATACAGAAATCCAGAGATAAAGGCAATGGATTCCATTTTTTATTAATTTAATTTGAAATACTGGCAGGAAATCCACGTGAAAATATCTAGAAAGCAAATCTGAAATCCAAGAGAAAGATTAGATCTGAAGGAGCATTTTAAGAAAGTTTTTATTTAAAAAAATTTTTATTACAAAAAATTGCAAACATCTATACTATAAATGCCAAATATCCTTCATTTAGTTTCAATTTTTAACACATAGCTAATCCTGTTGCCAATCCTCCCACTACCATGAGTGGATTATTTTGAAGCAAATACTAGATATCATATCAATTCATCCACATTTACTTCAGTATGTATGGAGATACAACTTTACAGATTTTTACATCCTGCTTTAAAAAAAATCCCTTCTAATGCATCTATTTTTCTTTTTCCCCCAGATATTTTAATACAGCTAGGAGGGTTTTTAGTAAATTAGACCACATACTATTGATGTGTTTTAAAATTACATTAGGGATATGATCATAAAAAAACTAAAACAAATCATCCTTACCACAGTTCAAGTTTCAACTCTACTTCCCATATATCTCTACGCCTGGCTTTGTGCTGTGCTTACTATGGTTTCTCTCAATCCCAGATACATTATACCATATATGCTCACCTACACACAATGAACAACCCCCTTCCACCCTTCAACCCTGGTAACAAAGATAGCTGACCTTAAGACTAGGATATCAATATACCCCAAGGCCTTATTTCCATCAATTGATAAATGGAGTATTATTCAGGCACAGAAAAGAATAAACTACTGAAATATGCTACAACATGGATACACTCTGAGTGTGAATTATGCTAGGTAAAGAAGTTAGACATTAAAGGTCATGTAATATGGTTCCACTTATCCGTAACATCCAGAACAGGCAAATCCATAAAGATAGAAAGTTGATTAGTGGATCAACAGGAGCTAGAGTGAGGTGGGATGTAGAGTGACTGCTTATCTGTGTATGGGTCTCTTTTGGGGGCAATGAAAATGTTCTGAAATTAGATATTGATAATGGTTGCACAACTTTGTGAATATACTTAAAATCAGTGAATTATACACTTTAAATGGGTGAAATGTTTTTCCCATCTGGAATTTTAGTTTTTCCTTCTTTTTCTTTATTGAGATATAACCAACATGTAACATTAGTTTCAGGTGTACAGCAAAATGATTCAGTATTTGTATATATTGTGAAATGTTCACCACAATAAATCTAGTTAACATCCATCACCACACACAGCTATATATCTTTTTTCCTGTGATGAGAATTTTCAAGATTTGTTCTCTTAGCAACTTTCAAATATACAATACAGCATTATTAACTATAGTCACCATGCTGTACATTGTAAGCTATTACTTATTTATTTTACATTTGGAAGTTTGTACCTTTTGATCCCCTTCACCCATTTCATCCATCTCCCACTTCCTGCCTCCAGCAACCACCAATATGTTCTCTTTGAGTATGGTTTTTGTTTTGTTTTTTAGACTCCATATATAAGTGAGATCATATGGTATTTGTCTTTCTCTGTCTGACTTATTTCACTTAGCATAACACCCTCAAGGGCCATCTATGTTGTCGCAAATGGCAAGATTTCCTTCTTTTTATGGCTGAATAATATTCCACTGTATATTCACACCACATTTTCTTTATCCACTCATCCACTGACGGACACTTAGGTTGTTTCTATGTTGTGGGTACTGTAAATAAAGCTGCAATGAACACAGGGGGCAGATATCTTCCCAAGATAGGATTTTGTTTCCTTCAGATAAATACCCAGAAGTGGAATTACTGGATCATACAGTAGTTCTATATTTTTTGAGGAACCTCCATACTGTTTTCCATAGCGGTTGCACCAATTTACATTCCCATCAACAGAGTACAAGGGTTCCCTTTTCTCCACATCCTTGCCAACACTCTCTCTTTCTTGTCTTCCTGATAACAGCCATTCTAACAGGTGTGAGGTGCTACCTCATTGTGGTTTTGACGTGCATTTCCCTCATGATTAGTGATGTTCAGCACTTTTTCATGCACCTGTTGGCCATCTGTATGTCTTCTTTGGAAAATGTCTATTCAGAACCTCTGCCCATTTTTTAATAGAATTGTGAGGTTTTTTGCTATTGAGTTCTTTATACATTTTGGGTACTAACCGCTATCACACATATAATTTTTGACTATTTTCTCCCATTCAGTAGGTTGCCTTTTCATTTTGCTGATGGTTTCCTTCACTGTGCTTTTTAGTTTGATGTAGTGTCGTTTATTTTTGCTTTTGTTGCCTAAAGAGGGTGAATTTTATGATATTTGAATTATACCTCAAATAATAAAAAAGAAAAGAAGCAGGTCACAGTAACTAGGGAAATAGAAGAGGACCAATGACAGAACTCTGGGAAACACCAACATTTAAGAGGGAGACAAACAGCAAGAACTTAGGAGATCAAGAAGAATAGTTCAAGAAGTAGGAAGAGAACTCATATAACAGGGTACAACCAAGTCCAAGGAAACAATTTCAAAAACTAGGAGATACAGAAAAAGTACCAAAATTGACAAAAAATTATGAAAAAATTTCCACCTTTACTAGTAATAATGTAAATTTAAATAACATTCACTATTTTTGCCTATGAAAAGATTTTTAAAAAACAACTTTCCTGAGAGAGTAATTCACCTAACACCAACCCTGGTGGTCCAGTGGTTAAGATTCTGTGCTCTCGCTGCCGAGGCCCCAGGTTCATTTCATGATTAGGGAATCACACCACACCACCCAAGTATCAGATGTCATACTGTGGCTGCTGCGTGTTGCTGTGATGCTGAAAGCTATGCTACTAGTATTTCAGGGTCACCTATGGTGGACAGGTTTCAGCAGAGTTTCTGGATTAAGACAGACTAGGAAGAAGGACGACTTTTGAAAAAACCGGCCATGAAAACTCTATGAATAGCAGCAGAGCATTGTCTGATAAACCACTGGAAAGTGAGAGGATGGTGCAAAATAATGGGAAGGGTTTCACTCTGCTGTACACAGGGTCACTCAGAGTAAGAATCGACTCAATGGCACTAACAACAAAATTCACATCACATAAAATTCATCCATTTAAAGTATACAATTTAATGGTTTTTAGTATACTCACAGATATTTGCAACCATCACCAGTCAATTTTATAACATTTTAATCACCTCAAAAAGACATTCCATGTCCTTCAGCTATTGCTCCTCCATTCCGCCAAAACCAGCGACCCCCACCCCATTATAAGCAATCACTAATCTACTTTCTGTCCCTATAAATTTGCCTATTATTGACATTTCACATAAAGAGAATCATATAATGTGGTCTTTTGTGCCTGGCTACTTTCACTAACCATAATGTTTTCCAGGTTTGTCCATGTTGTAATATTCCATTATACAAATAAATCACATTTGTTTATTTATCCGCTGATGGATATGTGGGCTGTTTCCACCTTTTGGCTATTACAAATAATGCTATTAACATTTATGTACATGCTGTCATATGGACAGATGTTTTCATTTCTCTTGAGTATATTCCGAGGACATAGCATTGTTTTGTTTTGAAGACTACTTTTTTAGAGCAGTTTTAGCCTTATGTAAACAGCAAAACTGAGCAGAATGTACAAAGATTTTCCATATATCTCATGCCCCCACACACGCATAGCCTCTCTCATTATCAGCATCTCCCACCAGGATACTACATTTGTTAAAACTGATGAACCTACACAGACATGTTATAATTACCCAAAGCCCATTATGATTCACTAGGTGTTGTACATTCTCTATGTATAATGACACTACAGTATCCATATCCACCATTATAGTATCATACAGAGTATTTTCACTTTCCTAAAAATCCTCTGTGCTCTGCCTATGTATCCCTCCTCCCACTCCCTACCCCCGAAAAGATTTTCAAAAACATAAATTGTTGAGGATGTGAAGACACGGGTAATCTATTCATCGCTGGTATTAAGTTCATAATTCATTCAGTCAATATTCAGTGAATGCCTGCTATGTGCAAGCATCATACTGGATGTTAGGTTTATAGTAGAGAACCAAAGAGACATGGTCTATGGCTTCAAAAAAAAATCATAAAAATAAATGCATACTTACAAAGTATGACAAAGTTTATTAAGGAAATGTAAAGTGTACTGAGAGAGAATAGGAGATCAAATTGTGATTTGAGAGTCAGGAAAGGCCCCTCTGAACAAGTATAAAAATAATATTTGAGCTGAGAACTAAAAGCAAAAATTTAGTCAGGCAGAGGGGGTAAAAAGAAAGTTTTAGGTGAAGGGAACAATATGTGCAAAAGCTCTGAGGTCGGAGAGTCACTAAAAGAGGGCCAGCGAGGCCAAACACTGGGAGCAAGTGGGTAAGTGTGGGAGATGAGACCGGAAAGCTAAGAGCTTGATCATACAAAGCCTTGAAAGGTCATGTGAAGGATCATCTGTTGCACATCCTCCAAAACCTTGATATTCTGATAATCTTTCCTTGTTCTTTATTTTCAGTCTCTTCTCATCCCTTCAGCTTCTCTCCTTCAACTACAAATATGCTGATTTGATTTCTCTCCGTTAATCAAAGAACAAATCACTGGGTGGCTGTGCACCTTCCACTTCCTCTATAAAAATAAAAGCTCCATGTAGACACAAATTTTTGGTCTGTTTTTTTCCCCATTGCTGTATCCTCAATAGCTAGCATGGCACCTAAAGTACTCAATACATATTGCTTGAATGAACACACAAACAATACACATACTCACCCAATCACCCTTCCAATCAAGGGCTGGTGTTTTGAGTAATTTCCTGGAATTAAGGAAATACTCATAGAACAGTTAAAGAACAGAGAAGTAACTGGCTTTAAGAGATTAAGTTCATTGATTCTGGACTCAATAACAAGGCAATCTACTTAAGTGAGTTAACCAACTACAAACTGATAGAAATAGAGAAGTAATTCATTAGCATAATTTATTTAACGGTGTTCAGAGTTTAAAAAATCCCAATAAATTATTTAGTAAGGCTGTACAAGTTTATTAGGTTAAAAATTTTATTTTTCAAATGCTTTGAATTAAAAAAAATCATATTCTTCTCATAATTAGACATAACGCATGACATCTTGTTTTTCTATATTGGCTGTCACAGAACTAGAACTTAGATGTTTTTCATTATATGTCTGGACCTCATTAACACTTGATAAATTAAACATCTTTTACGGGCCATTTAACTTCAGAAAAAAAACACTACAGGCACAGTATGAACTCCATAACCCAAGCTGGCAAATCTCCAAAGTGTATGTTGTATACTGTATGTACAAGGGAATGAGGAAACAGGCACTTTCGCAGATAGGAAGGTAAACTCACATACTCTCTATGGAAGTAAATTGGCAAGATCTATCAAAATTAAAAATATACAATTCTCTGACCCAGCAATTCTACTTCTAGGACTTTATCCTACAGATACAGTCATGTATGTAAAAAATGACAAAAGTTCAAGATTATTCAATACAGTATTGGCTATGTAGTAGCTACAGACTGGGCACAATCTAAATTGTGGTAATTTAATCACTAGTAAAATGCAGCTATGAGAAAGAATAAGAAGATTATTTATATATTCAAAGGTTCTCCAAGATATTTGTATTAAGCGAAAACAAAATTAAGAAGCACCAGCGTGTATAATATACCATCTGTAGGGAAAATGTACATATTTACACATCTATATATATATAGATACACAAACACACACTTGCTTGAAAACGCAAAACAAATACCTCTGCGGAAATATAAAAAGAACCTGGTAATATCAGTTTCTTGGAAGAAGAACCAGGTGGCTGGGGCCAGCACAGGTAGGATAGAGACGTCTCAATATATACCCTTTTGGAACTTAATTATTAACCATGGAACTATAGTGCTATTCAAAACAGGTAATTAAATGTAAAAAGAAAGTTAAAAGTGTACATTAAAAGTAATGACACGGGCCAGCCTGGTGGCACAGCAGTTAAGTTCGCATGTTCTGCTTCAGCAGCCTTGGGTTCACCCATTCGGATCCCAGGTGTGGACTTACGCAGCGCTTGTTAAGCCATGCTGTGGCAGGCATCCCACATATCAAATAGAGGAAGATGGGCATGGATGTTAGCTCAGAGCCAGTCTTCCTCCGCAAAAAGAGGAGGATTGGTGGCAGATGTTAGCCCAGGGCTAATCTTCCTCAGAAAAAAAAAAAAAAGGCAATGACACATACCTTGTCATGTCATACTCTTGATGCCCAGAGAATGAACACAAACCAATTTTTTTCAGAATGTCAAAATTCAAATAGACAAGAGTAGTGAAAGAACAGCACAGCTGGAAGTTCACTTCATTATTGGTTCAGCAAATAGATAATTTACTAAGGATATAGGTGCCCTCTGCAAGGCACTGCAGATACAAGGGCACTTGGGTCTGACTAGAGATAATTAAACAGATAGTATAATCCTTTTGGTGATTTGACAGAGAAAATAGAAGGGACTCAAGTAACATAAAGCAGGGGATCCATCCTAGTCTAGGAATCATGGAAGGATGGAATGTTTAACAGGGACAAAAAAGAGCAACAGCACTAGCTAGGTTAGGTAGAAGTGGAGTGTTCTAAGAAGAGTTCAGGGTGTCTAGAGGACCTCAAGTAAACAGCAAGAAATGAGACCAGAGAGGGAGGTCAGATGGGTCAGGGACTAGAGTAAGCTACGTCAGAATTGAGGTTTATCCAAAGGGCAACAGAGGCAGAGGGAGAGATCAAAAAGTTTTAAGCAGGTGATCAAGGGCTCAAATTCATATGTTGGAAAGATTACTCTGAAAGAATAATCAACCAAAGGTGGAGAGACCTAGTAGGAATTTGTTGTAACAGTACAGGCAAGATATAATGCTAGCCTGACCAAAGTTACAGTGTGGGGATGGAAAAAGTATATGGATTGAAGAGGTACTTGAGCAGTTAAACTAAGAGAACGTGATGATGGGATAGAAGTTAAGAGAGAAGAAGTCGTCAAGGAAGACATCCAGGTTTCTGATTTGGGCAATAGGGTGAAGGGAAGTGATGAAACATACTGAAGAAGTAGATTTGGGGAGTGGGTGATGGGTTCAATTTTGAACATGCTGAATTTGAGACATCCAAGTGCAGATAATCAGTAACCCGTCAGAAATACAAACACTACACATCTGCAGCTAGCCTAGGGTAAAGAGAAGCATTTAGTTCACCCAGAGAGAGAATACAGTGTGAGAAGTATTCCAGGGTTAGGCCCAAGCCCTGAAGAACACCAACTTTTAGAGAACAGAGAGAGAAAGCAGCACCTGTAAAGATTAAGGAAAGTTATGAGGGGTTGGAGGAAAACAAGTCTTTATCTACTTTTAATTTAGCTAAGGAATGGCTCTTAATGAAACCCAAAAAAAGCACGTAAGGTTAAAAGCAATGTATCACTCTTAATAAAACAACACCCCAAAGAGCCTACAACGGAAATACATAGATAATTAGGGCCATGTTGTAGTCCACTCTCAGTATTAGGTAAAATTGGAAAAAATAAAAAATGCATCCCATATATTATCCCAAAACAATTTCCAACAACAGTTCTACAAAAACAAAGATCACTGAATCTAGACAGGCCCCCAAATTCATCAATTATGCCAGCAGACTCCTACTTAATTGCTACAATCTGTTATATTTTCCTGACAATATAGCTGCTCCTCTAATAAGAAGCATTCTTTCACATGATGGCTTTTGTACCTGTCTAAACTTTGAAAGTTTTGTGAGCAAGGAGGGCCTAAACTTAGACAATGGCGGAGAGACAGGAAAAGATCAGAATGTCTTTTTCAAAAGAAATTATAGAGCCACAGAGCACTTGCATTGAGTACAACAGCTTTTTAATATTCTGTTGTAACCGACATCAAAGCCTTTTCTAGGGTAAGGTCCTATTATCTATTCCCTCAAAGGCATCAGATGAAGGGTCATGCAGCAAATGCTAGTTGGAGTAATAAAAACACTTGAAGGCAATCTATACCATAGAAAGAAAAATGAAAGCATTATTTAACTAATGATCTTACTTCCAATGCCTGGAACCTCCACAGTACACAAAGAATTCTAAACGAATTAGAGTGTAGCGGACTTTAGAGGCAGACAATCTATGTTCTAATCTCATATTTGCTACTTACTTTATATATGACCTTGGACAAGTCAATTTCCTCCTTGTAAAAATATACGCAAGTTTTGACCAATAGCAGTATTTCATCAGAGAGCTGTCTTGTGATTAAATTCTCAGACTTGCTTCACTAATTAGGGCCTCTAATTTGTTCTCATTTCCTAAAAATCATATCAGTAAATCATTATATCCATATCTCTTTAGTAGTCCAGAGTAAACTACAGGCTTAAAAATACTAGCCCCCCCCCACCCAAAAAGTTTAAAGCTCTCACACCCAACTCACTTTTCATGAGATGACACATAATTAGATTTCACGTGAATATCTTGCAGCAGGAATTCCCTATAGTTTAACTAGAACAGGTAAAGTCTTATTTCAATTCAACCCTGGCTAACCTCACGGATGAAGCTTCTAGATACTGCCTGGACATTTGTCATGGCATTCAAACTATAAACTCAAAATGTCCATGGGCCAAAGTAAAGAAATGGGGCTAAGGTTGCTTAGCAAATCTCAATCTTCTCACTGCACTATAGCTCATTTTAAAAATTTTGTCAGCAAACCTTAAATCTCTCATATTGGCCAAGAGACTAAGCCTAACAAAAATGAACAGCAAAAACTGACCATAACCACAACCCTATATGGTTGATCCTCATTATTAAAATATTATAAGTTCTTGTTCATTAATTGGTCCATTATTTCAAGAGGAGCTTTGACTTTTAACATCCAAAGTTTGCATATTCCCTCCTCTTTTTAAAATAGATTTACTTTTTAGAGTAGTTTTAGGTTCACTGCAAAATAGGGCAGAAGGTACAGAGATTTCTCATATACCCCCTTGCCCCCACATACCCACAGCCTCCCATACTACGAACACCTCACACAGGGTACACTTGTTACCACTGATGAACCTACACTGACACATCAATACCCAAAGTCCATAGTTTACATTAGGGTTCACTCTTGGTGTTGAATCTTCTTTGGGTTTTGACAAATATATAACATGAATCCACCATTACAGTATCATACAGAATAATTTCACTGCCCTAAAATCCACTATGCTCTGTCTACTCATCCCTTGATTACCCCTTTTTAAGTCCTAAGCTGCAAATTACAGTTGAGAGATTCTAAATGCTGAAATGACATTCAGAATCTTAAGGATGAAAAGGGAAGGCAAAAGCCAAGGCAGAAAAAAATAGGCCAAAATAACAGCAAAGGAAAAGTAAAGGCGAGCAGTTGCATTTCAAGAATCAAAACACTACATCCCTTAAAGAGCTGAACCCAGATCCTTTAAGTACTGGTTCTCCTTCCCATTCCCTTCCAGGAATTCTGAGAGGTCTTGGCTAATATACTGTAACTGAGGCTTCTTAAGTAAGCAAAGCAGTTAGCTATAGCTTAAGTAAACTCCTGATCTATATTTAAACATTTATTGGAAGTGACTCATACCTTAGACTCACTTACTTTTAAGATATTAGTGGCAAAGACTATAAACAGACTGAGTTGAATGCTCTCTCTGATATTACACTGGACACAGGCTCTAAAGTCCTCTACACTGTAGTCACAAATAAGATTATCTTGATTAAACAGAACGAAAGAGATTTTATAACCTATACTCAGACTTTCCAAATGTGAAGTCCATTCCTTTCAACACATCTGTCCTTTACTCAACACAAGTGACACAGCAGCATACAATATCAATTCTTTTTGCAGTGCTCTGTATCTTATCTGTTCCTTAATCACTGCTCACCCTCCTAGACTGATGCAATCTTATCCTTGCTGGCTCTCATTTTCAGTACTACTCTCCCTCTAATCTATCACTAATCATGAGCTAACTCTTATTACTGCTCTCAGGAGATTAAGCCCTACAGTAGTTTCCAAGTGTCCTAGAAATTAATTCCAAGATGCCTTACCTTACCTTTGTTTCCAAGTCTTTAAGAAGATGCCTTAGATTACCCCTCCCTTTCCTTATTTTCCTCACCTATCAGCCTCCCATCTGCCAGTTTTAAGTGCCCTTTACCTGACAATTCTCCATTTCCAGCTCAAGGATCTCTCACATGTTGTGCCACATGCCTGGAATGCATCCTTCACCCCATGGCAATCTGCTGGTCATCTTCCTCCCACCTTTAAATTTAAAACTTCACTCACCATCAAGTTTTGTCAGATCACTGTTAGGAGATGCTACTTTTTCTAAGATAATGGATCACAACCCTGGGTGCACACTGAAATCACCAGTGTGTATGAGTTAAGTTTCATCAGTATATGAGGCATTTTAAAATAAAATACTGATGGCCGGGCTCCAGCTCAGACCAATTAAAACAGAATCTCTAGGCAAAGGACCCAGATATTGGTGGTGATGGGTTGAAGGTTGTTTGTGTATTGTTTGGGTAGTTTTTTCCAAAGACCCTCTAGGGGTGTGAACCTATACTAACGCTACCCAGTCTAGAAACAGAATGCCCACAACTACATTTATCCAACATGTTCTCTTTTGATAGCCTTTAGATATCAAAACAAAGGTTAAAAGTGGGGCCAGGCCGGTGGTATAGGGGTTGAGTTTGTGTGCTCTGCATTAGTGGCCCAGGGTTCACTGGTTCGGATCCCGGGAGCAGACCTATGCACTGCTTATCAAGCTATGATGTGGCAGGTGTCTCACATATAAAATAGAGGAAGATGGGCATGGATCTTAGTTTAGGGCCAGTCACCCTCAGCAACACCAAGAGGACTGGTGGTGGATGTCAGCTCACAGCTAATCTTCCTCAAAAAAAAGAGAAAAGGTTAAAAGTTATAAAGTTAAAACTCAAATGGGTATTAGAGAATACAAAATAGGCCAGTAACGACAAATAATACCAACTGCAACCAACTCATGGGGATACCATGACTGGTGATGCTGTATTAAGAAGAATTCTGAGGCTGAATACAGGTTCATCAGGAAAGCATGCCAGGAGGGATAAGGATATTGGTCATGGGCAGGGGAGGTGAAAGAAAGGCATGACTACAAGCTTGATTATAGTGGGTAGGGAGAAAAATAAGTAGTACCAAAAATGAGAAAGACCTAGGCAAGGACTAGATTCAGAAGCACCAGGGTTTTAAAACAGACACCTCCCCCATCATTTTACTCTTGGGAGACAGAAACAAAAGTTAACTTAAGGTTAACCAACAATGAAAAGATATTCCATTTTGTGTAAGTTTTGACTGGACAAATCCCAATGACCATATAAACTTGAATTTATTTAGCTCTCTATATTAAGTACATGGCCTAGCATTCACTATATGTAATGCAAGCACTTAAATGTTTAATATGGTGAGGTCCTAATGTCTATTTTCACCTAGGCACTACAATACCATTAGTGTTGCTTTAATCAAAAGAGCTGGGGTGTGATGGAAGGGCAACCTAAGCTATGCGTGTTCCGCAACTGGATCAGAAGAGTGCTAGTTTTATCAAGGGCTTAAAAATTATAGCTAGTCTTAAGCTCAAAACTACGATTTTGGTGCCGGTCCAGTTGCATAGTGGTTGGGTTCGTGCACTCAACTTCAGGAGCCCTGGGTTCAAAGGTTCAGATCCAGGGCACAGACCTATGCACTGCTTATCTAGCCACGCTGTGATAGGCGTTCCACATATAAAACAGAGGAAGATGGGCACAGATGTTGGCTCAGGGCAAAGCTTCCTCAGTAGAAAGAGGAGGACTGGCAGCAGATGTTAGCTCAGGGCTACTTTTCCTCAACCAAAACAAAACAATTATGATCTCAAAACAAATAAACACCTTTAAAGATTATTTTAGGTTACAGGAGAGAGGTGTTAAAAGCAAAGTGGGTGGTGGGGCTGGCAGAGTTGTTAAGTTCGTGCACTCTGCTTTGACAGCCCAGGGTTCACTGGTTTGGGTCTCGGGCACAGACCTACACACCACTTATCAAGCCATGCTGTGGCAGGCGTCCCACACATAAAGTAGAGGAAGATAGGCAAGCATATTAGCTCAGGGCCAATCTTCCTCAGCAAAAAAGAGGAGGATTGGCAGCGGACGTTAGCTCAGGGCTAATCTTCCTCAAGGAAAAAAAAAAAAGCAAAGTGGGTGGTTGAATTCAAGAATTAAGCTTTGCAAAAAAATTAATGTAAGTATACCTGTGACTAGAAAGAATGGGTCGGAATCTCTCTCAAGAAATCCTTTTCTGGATTTTCCACACTCACTTTCTTCCCTATTCAGACAGACACAGGCTTAACTTGCTCTTCGCTATTTTCTCTAGTTTTTTTTTAAAAATCATGACACATAAAACAAGTTGACACATAGCCTTTCTCCAGAGTTCTAAAATTTTTATCATAAGAATCAAGTGACTGGGCAATAAATATAGATTCCTAACTTAACTGTGGTAATTATGGAAGCAATAAGTGACTGACTATTGAAAAGGGCTTTAAAGCCTTAGATTGATAAATCTTAACCCTCATAGCTAATACACTGTCAGAAGTCAATCTGGCAAACTTAAGCAATGTTATCAATTACAGGTTTCCTGAACCTCTTGGGTAGTCGCAGAAAGAATTTTACCACAGGGGCTTTTATATCTCAAAAAAAAAAAAAAAAATCAAAGTACACCAAAGTATACAATTTCATACCCCCATCAGCAAACATATGCCAGCACTTAAAGAGAGCGCTAGGAGTGAAAGACTCAGGCATTGGTCCAGGCTAAGACCTTTACTAAGCATGTGATCTCGCCCTTTACTAAGCATGTGATCTCGGCAAGTAACCCAGTCTCAGGTTCTTCATCTGTAAAACAATGAGTCTACCACCTTCCTATCCTGCTTACCTCATCTCTGTGAGGATCCAATTAGATACACCTGTTTGGAAAACCATGCAGGCCTAACAAATACATATATGGAACCATTATCATGCTAGTTACCTTGTAAAAGCAAATTATTAATCCACAAATTTCCCTATTCCACCCACTCCATAATCAGAGTCACACAGTTGTGCCTAAAGAACAACTATATTGCTATATGGTTCATTTTTATTACCTAAATTCACACAGTCTGTTCTCTAAAAACCTACACAGTACTTGAATGATCATTCAAAGATATGTAAAGATGAACAAATGAAAGAATAAATGAGGCAAAGTAAGTAGAGAATTAGGCCATTTAAAATCTTTTCTAAAGATTGCCCGCCTTAAACTCCAAGATTCCTGATGGCGTCTTTGAAATCTTCAGTTTCCTCTGGATTTCATATGCTTAATTAAAGCACTCTTTTCACCAACGTTTAATTAAGAAACAGGAATATTTTACTCCCACAATTTTGGGTTTTCTGACCTTCTAGTAACTATTCCCTGTCATTTTTTTACCAGATCATTCCAAGTGGGCTCCCAAACACTGCTCTCTATTGGCTATCCCATGAGTGAGAAGCAATCTCCTCCATCTTGACTGGGCTGTAGAAAGCTGTATATGGTTCCCAAATAACAGAATTCTCCCTTATACTGTCACAGTTCTTGATAGTCTTACTTGTCTATGCCATGCAAGACAAGTTCTGGCTGCCACTGACAAGCTCTATGAATCTCGACAAGTCACTTATGGTGACTTGGAACTCAGTTTCCTCAATTACAAAAATAAGAACTAGATTAACTCCAAGGATCTTTCTGGTTAAAATAGTCTATGATTCTCTTCTGATCACATGTATCAATACTGTGACTAAGAGACCCCAAAGAACAATCCCATCTAAGTTGCAGTGTCCAAATATTCAAAACATTTCTCATCCCTCCTGCAGTCACCAACAGGCAGTCACAGCTACTAGAGAACGGCAAGGAAATGTTTTAACAGTGAAGTTTTCAAATTTCCCCTAAAGACCATCTAACTACACAATAGCAAGATTGTAGTTTCTAGAATGACTAGATTCTAAAAAGAAATTGAATCAGAAAAATAATAGGAAGACACATGCAAGAAAATAAATTATATATGTCTGTCCATTTCCAGAAACTACTCTAATTTCATACCAGGTTCTCTCCTGCGCTGAGAACAATCTCAGGAGTCCAAGTCTAACCTCTGTCACTTCTAACCTTAGAATATAAAAAAGGATTTGCCTCAGCAGATCACTCTATTTCAGTCAACTCAGGGGATCTTTAACTAAGAGGCCTGTAGTGGGTGTTGGGGGCCAGAGTAGGGAGGTGGTTGCACAGAATGAGCATATGGAAGAATTTCACTTCCTGCTAAGATTTCATCTGAACGGGTAACGAAAACAACATTTCAAAACCAAAAATCCTATAATGAATGATTCACTCAAAAACTATATGCAAGGAACTCTGCTAGGCATCTGGGGGGATACACAGATAAATTTAGGGAATTTAAGAGTCTATTACTAAATATTTTAATCCTGTAACACCCTGGGCTCTAGGTGAAGTGGGCATGGGTAGCCTGCCATTCCTCAATTGCGTTATCCACACCACCCCTTCTCCACTGCAGTTTGAAAATATGATATTAAGAGAAATGTACTCAAAAATCAATAGTTAAGGAAATATGCTGTCTCATAAGTGATACAGAATGACTTAGGATTTCAGAGGCTGACGGGCCATCTGATTTTAGTAATCAGTGAAGACTTACTGGGATTAGTTTTGAGCAGGGTCTTGAAACATAGGAATAAATCCATTTTAGTTTGCCTGTTTGCCCTTGGAATATGTTTTATTAATACATGAGCATCACTGATAGCAGAAGCATGCTCTTAATCAAGGACACAGATCCCGATTAGCAAGCATGCACAAAAACTTCAAGTCACCAGTTAACAGCAGTCTGAAGCATGAAGCAGCCCTTCTGCACTCATATGATTTCCATTGTCTCAAGCATTACATTAGTGATTTTCCAACTACAGAGTTTATTTTTGTTACAATCACCACTAGAATTTTATCCAATACAGATGTGCTATAGAAGTGGGAGGAAACAAAACAGCTTTTTTAAAGTCAAAAAGGGAAAGCTTGAGGGGAGCCTCCCAGACATCAATTTCTACAGTGAAACACCACCGTCCAATGCAAATGATCATTCCCTTCTTTTCAAGTTCTCTACTTATCTTTTAGCTTCCACCAACTCCATCATGCATGTGAGGCGCACAAATATGTACATGACTATAGGTTACGATAATTACACAATGCCATGATTTCCATTATTTCTCGTGGGCAAAATGCTTTCAAATGTTATTTTTAGGTTACTAGCACTTAAACACAAAGCTCTTATATGTCTGGGTTTCTGGTATAGACAGAAGGTGAAGGCTAAAAGAGTATTAAAAGGCTTTATCCTAGAACCCTAAAAGAACCATAATGGTTTCAAGTCCAATACGGTTAAATAAAAAGATGTTAGTCCAGAAAAAATAAAAACTTACACAAACCTTTCAAATGTCTTATGACAGTTTTTTCCTGACAGATTTTATAGTAACATTTATAATCATAATTAAAGGCTTAGAATGTAAAGGACTTACACCTTTTACTGCACCCCAAAATTTTAAATAATATGCAAATCCTACTTTTGCTAGTGTACAGTGAACCTGCATTTACCTAAAACAGAAATGAAAGTAACAGCACTGTTTAAGAAAGAGTAATTTTAAGGGAATATATAAAGAAATCCAACCCAAGTAAAGGAGATATCTCTTTCCCACTAGTGTTACTGGTAACTTCTAAAGCCCCAAGTAGTATAATTTATCTTTTCACATACAGGATAACGACGCTTCTAGTTGTTAACACAAATTACCTCAAACATAATGAAGGAAAAAAATCATTAGCTATATACAGTCTTCCAATATATCGCACAGCTAACATGAGAGACAATCTAGCTTCACATAACTCGGTCAGACTTGGTAGAAACCAAGAGGGTGTGGATGTGATAGCAACGTTACTAGGCTGGGTGATGATAAATAAGCCACACATGAAAGGTATGGGTATAAGGGAGATGGAGTCAAGAACACCGCACACTTCTAGACGTTACACACCTCTAGTTCTTTCAATGTTCGAATTGAAAGAAAATTTTACTTATCTCCCTCTATGTGTTTTGTCCTTTACCATATAAATCATTTCCATGCCTGGCTGGTGTCTCACCCCGCACCCCAAGCTAGTGACATAAAACATTTTCCCCAAGAGGAACCTATAGAAAGGTACATAAGCCTAAGGCTTTTTTTCCCCGGAATGAAACACGTACATTCACCCCGCCTTACACTTTTCTCTCGGTTACCTCTCCAGAGGGTGTGAAACATCAACATCCGGTGCGGCCCCCACCCCTCAGGAGAGCTTCGCACCGCAGTGACCAGGCTCATCCCTTCTCCGGCCCTTTCAGTCTCATCACCTTTGGCCAGCTCATGGAATACTTCTTCCCATTGCTCCCCCACCCTCATTCATGGCTGAACGCGACCTTCTCCGCATCCTTCTTCCAAGGAAGGGACTAGCAAAAAAGACAGATGCATGCTCGAGAAACGAAAGCCGAGGAAGCCTGACAACCAGACAGCAGTTGAAACCAACAGGCTTGGCCTTTCCCCTCCTCGGCCTCTGACCAGTAGTCGGTTCTCTAAACACTGAAATCCCTGGGCTGCACGCTTCCCCGCCCCCCACCCCCTCGGAGACGAGGCCGGAAAATGAAAAGGCTGGGGCGAAACGCGAGGCTGGGTCATCCCGAACGAAGCCCACGGCTCCTGGCCCCAGCCCCGGGCTGGAGCCCCCGGGGAGGATGGAGATGGCGGGGGTAGCTGGGGGCCTCCGGGCCGGGACCCTCCACCGCGCCGGCCGAAGCCCCCAGGGACGACGTGGCCTGTGACACCCGGGCCCTTCCCCGCCGCCCTCCCCCGACCGGCCCCCCGCAGGGCCCCTCCCGCCCAGGCACTGCAGCGGCCCGGGGCGGACCCCACGCCGGCCTCACTCGCACACAAGCCACACACAAAAGCGCCGCGGCCGCCGCCGCCTTCCCGCCCCCACAGCCCGGCGGAGCAATCAATGAGGCGGCCGGCGCCCGCGGCCCGCCGCGCACACCCGAACGCGGGGCCCGGCCGGCAGGGGCGGCGGCGCGGCTCACCATCGCTGCGCTTGATCTCCACGTAAATCCCGATCTGGATCTTGCCGAAGTTGGCCGTTGCCATCACCTCATCTGGAGCAGCGGCGGCGGGCCGAGGGAGGGGGACCGGAGGGCGGAAAAGGCGGGGAGGGGGCGGGGTAGGTGTGGGAGGGGGAGCGGTGGCCCGCGGCCGCGCCGGCCCGGGCGACAGCGTGAACGCGAGCCGGGGCCGCGAGGAGCAGCGGCGGGCTGGCGGGCGGAGGCCGCGGGCCTGCAGGCCGGCGGGAGGACGCGCACGCCGGGGCGTCGGGGTGAAGCGAGGGCCGGGGCCGTGAGGCGGCGCGGGGGAGAGTGGGAGGGCCCGCGCCGCCCGCCCGGCAGCCGACGCTGGGTAGGCGGGGCGCCGCGCGCCTGCGCAGAGCGCGCCGCCCGCATCTCTTCCTCTCGGGCCGGCCAGGCGCCGCTGCCTCCAGGCGGCCCCGCCCAGCCCCGCGGCGGGCAGGGTGGGCGGCGGCCGCCGTTTGGCCGGCGCGGGGAGCAGGGCGCGCGCAGCACTGCAGCCAACGACCCGGCGTCGCGTTTGATTTCAGCGCGCGGCCTAGAAGAGGCGGGAAGCCGCCGGCTGGTGCGTTCCTGTGTCTCTGGCTTCCGTGAATTGGCGCTGCTGCGGGGATGGATTAAGGGTCCTGTGGTTTCAGGGCTTTCCGGGGGAGCGTGGGGCTGAGGGATGTGAATTTAGCGGTTGCCCATTGTCAGCACGGGCTCAGGGTTTCATCTGAGAGTGTCATCTCTATTGCCACTTAGAGATGGCTGTCCCAAGTAACTGTCCCAAGGTTTCCCATCCAGTTACGGAGGAAGGGAAGAACTTTGAGGTGTCACCCTCCCTAAGTCAGAAGGAAGATCTGCTTCTTCATGGCTTTGCCATATAGGTCATCGCTGCTCAAAAAAGAAACCCTGCGGTGAGGCGGCCTTGACTGTTCCGTGTACGATGCATCTGATGCTGGTGTCCTGTCTCTGCTGTAGGGTTCACGACTTTATTGGCCCTGGCCCATAAACAATAACTATGATTCGAGGACAGAGGGCAGACACATAAGGTTGACTAAGGAATGTGCCTTTTCTGCAGTCACTTGACTAGTCTGACCACCTCGTCCTGTGGAAAGCAAGACTACATCCTGGCAGAGCAGGAAGGCCATGTGGACAGGGACCATGGAAACTGTTTACAGCACCGTGTAAAACCTCCGAACGTGTCACTTTTGCTTCTAGTATTGGGACCTGATGTGAAGGAAACACACTTTCCGTGCCCTACTTTCTCTAGTCATTGTTAATCTCCCTGTAATAATAACTAAAACTATACAGCTTTAAAATTAAAAAATTGGAAGCTGGATATATGTATGTTAAGTGCATATGTGTATATATACACGTGCCTAGAGTTTTCAACCTAATATAAGTAATCAAGTCAAGGAGACACTAAAACACTGTTAAATGACTCAGGCTCCATCTGTAACTTGAACATATTGAAGGCATACTTGTCAAAAGAACAAAGTTTCTTAAATCCATTCTAAAGTAGGAATGATTTTCTATGAAAAAAATACTGGATAAACAACTTAGAAAATAACCTCTGATTTTACATTCCAGAAATGACATTAGTGTAAATCTCCCTTCAGGACCTTCACTTCAAAATAAGATTTGGCCAAGAGTCAGCTTTTATTTTTTAAAAAGATAGTCTTAAGAGTTTTATCTGAACTTTTTGAGCTCCTGTCTAGTAGAACTCCTTCTCTGATGTCTCTATGACTAAGGTATAAATCATCTATTTATTTGCTAGCAGATTTAAAGAATGCAAAGAAATCAAGCTACATAGCTATTAAATTTAAAATTGCTTCATAAAATATTATGTTTTATCATAGTTGCTGACATATACCTCACACCCTGTGGGCCTAAACCTTTAATCCATATACAAAGGTATTTTAAAAATATGTGCATCATCCTGCTCCATAAAAAACGTATGAGACATGCCACTTGTCAAACACAAAAACCTTTCTTTTATAGGTCATATCTAAAAGGCTTATGGTTTTTGGCACACCCTAGCATATATATTTACCAAGACTTGCATCTTGGGCTTTGTGTTCAGGTGGCCTCCTGAAGAGCAGCCGTAAATGAATGCAATGTAGCTATGATTCCATCAACATCCTGGGTCAAGAATTCTGACTCTGGCTTAGGTATTAGTAAGATATATAACCTTAACTAGAACAGTGACTGGCACATGGGAGGCGCTCAGTCATTTGTTCAGTGAATTAACTTGTTAAACTGCTTCAAATCTCTGTTACCTCTTTGAACAGCCTGGAAAAGTAACTTCCATTCTCTTAACTTCAGAAACTTTTTGTGAGGGTCAAATGGAATAATAAAATGTGGTAATGCTTTAGATATTTATCAAGTATACAAGTTAAAAAACAAAGTAAAACCATCCTATAAAAAAATAACCTGGTACTCTACTGTAATCCTCAAATCATTAGCTGGAATTTTATGTCCAGTGTTATAAAATTAAACACATTTTGCGATTTGACTCTGGCCTTCATCACCTCATATGTGAGAGGATAGCAAGAGCTATCTATATTCTTTTACCCACTTGAGTCCATCCTACCTTAACTGACAGAATACTCTTGCTCAAGGATCATTTCCATCAAGTCATATCCTATTAAGAATGGCTGCTGTTGATCTATGCTATCCTGAGTCAATAAACCATTCAAAAAAATCATAGTTATTGTAATCCAGCCAAGCCAATCTCCTCATTATGCCTAGATTTTTAAAAAAATTTCTCTGCCTTGTGTCGTTAGTACATAAACCTTAAGAAATTGTTCCAAGGAAGGGGCTGTTGTGTTAGTGAGTGAGATTTGAGGCAGAAGCTGGCATTCACCTTAACCACTTACCTGCTCCTCTGGGGAAGAGCAGAGGCACAATTTAGCTCCAGTCCTAGTTTAGATTATAGGTACTTGTCTATATCTTCTTACTAGAAATTTTCCATCCAATGTTTGCATCTATTCTCAATTACTTCCACAAAGTTCGTGGATCTAGGATCAAGTGAAGAAAATGGGTAGGGTTGGCAGAAATTTTCTTTGACTTTATTGTCCACTTGCTACCCTGGACTTTTTTGGTTGTCAGTGATTCCCATTCCCATTAAATTTACTCAGATTTTAATTCTAATTAAACTGGTGTAATTTCACTGTAATTTACTTTTAGTCCTTAAACAAATACATTAAAAAACCTGGGAGATATAAATCCCAATTTTACCCATTCTAAAATATCCACTCTTTTCTTATCCATTGGATTCTTTCCACTACCTACAGATATGTTCAGGCTCTTTTCTCTGGGGAAAAAAAAAATCTCATGATCCTTCTCTTTCTATTTAAATTCCATTCAAGTTTTTACTTTCCCTCTCACGTCAAATTCTCAAATGACTGCTCTGAATACCCACTGCCTTGATTCCTATCTCTCATTCATCTCCTAACCCCCATATCTGGATTCAATCCCCTACTGAATTGTATTTTCAAAAGTCAACAATTACCTTCTGATTATCCCATTCAGTGGACAATGCCATCTTCATTTGCCTTGAAATCTTTGAAGAATGACCTACCTACCCCCTCCCCACAGTACCTTGCCCATTCCTGCCTCAGTTTCTGCTCGTATAGTAAATTATTTGCTCTTTTCTTCTCTATGTAAAGCCTTTCTGTCTGGCAAGACACAGCTGAAGGCTTCCTTCTTTATGGAGCTTTCTCCACCCAATCTATTCTATAAGGACTGTCCTTTCTGGGTGATTCTCCTCCAGCTATGATCATCGAGAAGCACCTAAGAAAGATTTAAAACAGGGGCTGGTCCCGTGGCTGAGTGGTTAAGTTCCCACGCTCCGCTGCAGGCGGCCCAGTGTTTCGTTGGTTCGCATCCTGGGCACGGACATGGCACTGCTCATCAAACCACGCTGAGGCAGCATCCCACATGCCACAACTGGAAGGACCCACAATGAAGAATATACAACTATGGACCGGGGGGCTTTGGGGAGGAAAAAAAAAAAAAAAAGAAAGATTTAAAACAAATACAGAAGCACAAACCCTACTCCAGGCCTAGTGGTTTAAAATCTCTGTGGGGGAACTTCATGTGGTCTATTTTCTAAAAACTCATCAGGAGATTCTGAGGTGTATGTACAACTGGTTGAGAATTATTGATTATCCTTGAATTTCCATAATTCAATATTTTCTGTACATTGGCCACTTAGGGACTAGGTACTGAAAGACGATTGATTAGAGTCCTAGTCCACCTTCTTCATTATAATTCTTTAGCTTATACTTTTTGATAGTATACTTATCAAACATTTTGATAGTATACTTTCTTTTTTTTTTTTAAAAAGATTTTATTTTTTCCTTTTTCTCCCCAAAGCCCTCCGGTACATAGTTGTATATTCTTCGTTGTGGGTCCTTCTAGTTGTGGGATGTGGGATGCTGCCTCAGCGTGGTCTGATGAGCAGTGCCATGTCCGCGCCCAGGATTCGAACCAACGAAACACTGGGCCGCCTGCAGCGGAGCGCGCGAACTTAACCACTCGGCCACGGGGCCAGCCCCTTGCTAGTATACTTTCACTTATACTTTTTGATAGTGTATTAGATTGTATTAATGGTAAGTTATTGGTAGAGAGCTAATGTATAAAGCCTTTTAAGGTCCATATTGAACTTAGATCTACATAGAAATATCAAATAATACGGTATCATATTCAATTACTGTCTACATTGAGATATTCCTAATCTTTATGCTTATTAATGTAGTGTTTGCTTTAATTTTAATTTACTTGACTAATTCCTCTCAAGTATGGGAGGGGTACAAGTTTCCCCTTATATCAGATTTTCAGTAATTTATGAATATGAACTCAGAAATAACAAGAAGTGGTCTTTTCACCACTTGTAGTAATATGTCCAAATTCAAAATCATTTATATATCCTTACAAAAGTCCTTATTAAGTCATGAGTTTAGTAAACTCTTTTATAGTGGTGCATCACGGAGCATCAGTGATGTAAAACAAAATAATTGATGGTATGGTATGCATCCTCATTATTTTAAAAAACTATTACCAGTATTAGTTTTCTCTGTATTTAGTGCAAGTCAAGCGTAGCTAGAGAGAATGGGTTTCACTGAAATATTTCTTGTTGTTAAAGGATAGCACTTGATTTTTTTGGTTGTGATTTAACCAACTTTAGAAAGTAAACATTTCAATAAATATTAAGCCCCCAAACATACTTTATTCTAATCTTTGTTAATATAGAAACGTACTTTTTATGTCTAAATTGAAAATATATGTTATATACTATCGATAGAGCATAGCTAGAACAGAGTAAATACATTTTACAACAGTGGAAATATATTAAAGACATTTTTTACATTGTATATTTAGTTCTCTGTTAAAAGATTATTTTTGGCTTGACTTCATTTCTTACGACTATTTCAGTGTTCTTATAATTCATACACTTACAATTTTTAATAGCCATATAATATGCCATATATTCCTAAATCATTTTTTGCTTACACATTCACTGTATTGTTGGATTGTCTTCAATATTTTACTAATATAAAATTCTCATTATGAACATCTTTGTAAAACTTTTTTCTCGTGGGCAAATTCCTCTAAATGAAAATATCAGGTCAAAAGGTATGAAAGTAATCACTGAAAACGCAAAAGAGAGAGTATCACTTCCCTCTTAAAACCAGTCACTGGCTTCTTAGAATAAAATCTAAATTGTTTACAGAACTATAGGTGACCTAGCTCTGGCTGCCTCTCCAGCCTCGTCGGGTACCATTCACTTGCTCACTCTGCCCCAGCCTCACTGAGTTCCTTTCTGACCCTTAAATATGCCGAGCTCTTCCCCAGACCAGGGTTGTGGCTTTTGCTCAACTTTTCATATGCCCGGTTCTTTTCATCTTTCCTCTCAGTCAAAAATCATCTCCTGAAAATAGCCTTCCGTTGCACACCGCCTCACCCCCACTTTACTCTCTATCACGTCACTCTGTTACTTACCACGCCCTGCGGGGCCTTGCTCCGTTGTTTACTCTGTCTCCTCCCCCACTCTAAAGTAAACTCCTCGAGGGTAGGAACCTTGTCTGACGTTCTTCCCTGTATCTTCAGCACATAGAACAGTGCCTGGAACACAGATGCTCGGAAAATATTTGTTGAATAAATGAAGGAAGAGTGTGATTACTCCATTATATATTGTCAAGTTTATAGCCTTTGATTTAATAGTCTTTTCTCCTCCCGAATGAGGTAAATTGGTAATGTATTTCCTCATTAGCATGACACAGAAAATTAATATGTAATGTTTCAGTCTTCTAAACCTCAAAAATCTCTGGTAGATAGAGATTATTACATATGAAATAAATACTACAAAAATTTTTTTAAAAAAGAAGAATATGGTGGTCAGCCTGGTGGTGCAGCAGTTAAGTTCTCATGTTCCACTTCAGTGGCCCAGGGTTTGCAGGTTGGAATCCCAGCGCGGACCTACACACTGCTTGTCAAGCCATGCTGAGGCAGGCATCCCACATATGAAGTAGAGGAAGATGGGCGCGGATGTTAGCTCGGGGCCAGTCTTCCTCAGCAAAAAGAGGAGGATTGGCAGCAGATGTTAGCTCAGGGCTAATCTTCCTCAAAAAAAAAAAAAAATATATATATATATAAACTAAAATGAAAAGGGAGCCCTGCTGGCCCTCCCAAGTTCCTTGGCCTGGGAGGAGCCTCTGTTAATACCATATTAATCCAGTAATCCACAAACTGTCTAGGGCACAAGATTCATGTGGGTTGATCGTTATGCAGATTCTAGGGTCCCATCCCCAGAGACTGTGATTTGGTAGATCTAGTATACTAGATCAGTAGTAAATCTAGTATGATCTACTAGATTAGTAGATGTAGTGTGAAGTCCAGGAATGTGTATTTTTAACATGCAGTCTGGGTGATTTTGACATAAATAGATGATGCTTGAAAAACATATTTTTCAAAATTCCATTAAACCATATCATTATACCTGTGTAATTTGTATTTTAAAGAAATTATGCCATGTATGCAGTTCTGAAAGTTTCTTTTTAAATACTTTTTGGACCCCTTTCCATGCCAGTGTTCATAGATATATCTCCTGTTGTAATAGCTGGCTATTATTCTACTGTACATGTGAATAATAGAGGAAAATATAGACAAACAGACATTTAGATAGATATTTGGGTTGTTTTCACTTTGTCTCTTGCTCTTATCAACAATGTTGAATACATACACTATGTAGAGTTGTGCAAATATTTCTTTAGAATCACTTCATAGAAGTGGGATTGTTGAGCCGGAGGATAATCATATTTACAACTTTGGTAAAATTGAGCAATTTTCTATGTTGTTTTGATGTTATTTTGATGCTTTTGATGTTGCGCATCAGTTATGTTTCACACAGTATTTGAACTAAGCATAGTATGTCATCATTTTTATTATTAATCCGTGCCCTGATATACCCTCTCTCATTCCTACAGATTTCTGGATCTCTAAATTCTTGGCCTTGACTGCCTTGTTCCGACTTCAAGCTCATGTAGAAACTCTGCCTCAAGACTTACTCCAGACTCTGACTCTAAATTCACAACCTAATTTCTGTAGTTTTCCAGAGCTAGCTGTTGCCATGCCTCCCTTGCACTCATCACTATGTCATGACTGTGAATCCACGCCCTAGCCCAGGTCCCCATAATGCTGTTCCACCCACATCCTTTCACCTACTCTTACACACATGGAACAATAACAAACAATATGTAATTACACGCTAATTATGTAGTAGAGGCTCTAAGTAGAGAGTAGAAGAAAGTCAATGAGAATAAGAGCAGTCAGGGAAGATTTCCTGGTGCTACATTTTTAAAATGCCTTTTATGTTTTGTCTATGAGCATCGAAGAAGTTCTATTTTAAAGAGGGAGTAGGGGTCAAGAGGGGTGACTTCAGCTAGGCCCTGAAAGATGACTGAGATCTAAATAGGCAGACAGCAGAAAAGAAAGCAAACAAAGCAAGAGAAACCAGAAGTAGGATATTTTTTCCATGGTCACTTTGATGCAGCCACTTTGATGGACAGCCCAGCAAAAATGTAAAAATCGTGATTTCTTTTTTTAATTAAAGTGATGTGTGCAACCAGATGTCCATGGCCTGTGTTCTATCCCTAATGCTCATTCTAAATGTGGTAGACTTCCATTTCCTACTTTAGTCACTTTTATATTACTTGATCTTTAGGTAAGCATGTATTATTTTTATAATTAAGATTTTTTCTGGGTTCAGCCCTGTGGCCGAGTGGTTAAGTTCGCGTGCTCAACTTCGGCAGCCCAGGGTTTCACTGGTTCAGATCCTGGACGTGGACATGGCACCACTCATCAAGCCATGTTGAGGCGGCATCTCACATGCCACAACTAGAATGACAACTAAAAATATACAACTATGTATTTTTGTGTGTGCAGCCTTGGTGAAGTTACTAACTTTTCTAAGTCTAATATTTTCCTCTATAAGATGAGGATAATACCTATGTCACAAAGTTTTTGTAATGATTAAATAAAATGAGGTAAGAGCAGTGAAACACTTGGCACAAAGTAGGCCCTTGGTAAATAGTTGCTATAAGTATTTAAGGAATATTAGTATAGAAGTATTTTGCTGAATAGATTGGAGTGAAGAGAGCTTTGCATCAGGACAGTGCCTGAGAAGACTTATGAGAAATCCAGGCATGATATTCAAATTAGTGGGATGGCAGGGAATAAGAGAAAGGACAGATAGCCATAGGAGCCATCAAGAAGAGAAACTGACTCTGTGGGAAATATAGAGGATAAAGAATAGTAGTATAAGCAGGGTTCTGATTCTTAAGAATGGAGGAGATTGTCATTACCAGATGTTGGAATTTTTCTGGTGTACAATTCACCAAAGTAGGAAGTAGTCTATATTTGTATCACTATAAAATGTAGTTTGGGAAGCATGAACCAGGAAAGATAGAAGTCAAAGAATGTATAGATAACTGATAATTCAGAGAAATATATTAAAGAATTTAGTTTCAGATGACAAGATTTTGTTGGAATCTATTATTCTAGTTTACTAACACTAAGTGGTGGTACCATGAAAATTTTACAACCTCGTTTAATACGTATAAGAAGAGATTACCTACCAGCAATAAAAATTTAAATGAAGCATATCTTCACCTAAACCCTTTTTCAGAGTTCGAATTCTTAGAATCCAAAGCAAAAATCAAATTATTTGAATATATTTCACTTTGTATTTTATTTTGATAGAAAGTCCAAGTCAGTCACTTTGGATTTAGTGCTATAGTGAACATTTTTTGTTGCCTTCTCAATAATCCCTTCTCTCTTCCTAGCAGTACCTTGAATTTCTCAATTTCATGGTTTGAGTGGGATTGACCCCTCCTCCAGCAGCTTCAAGGTTAGGTCCTGACTAGCTTAAGCCAGTCAGTGTTTTTTGGCCCCCTAACCCAAGGATTGGTTCATAGATGAAAACATGCCTCACTCCAGGCCAATAAGGTACAAAGAGTCTCAATTCTCAGAATTGGTTTGACTTGTTGGGGAAGTAAACTTTTACTTTTCTACTACAGAATGGGCCTGAAGAAAGTAGCTCCAAACTGTTGGCAACCATCTTTGTGACCACATAGAGAGCCTGGTGAAAATGGAGTCAACATTGAAAAAGCAGAGCCAAAAGCTTGAAGGAGAGAAGCTGGCTACTTGGCCTTGTTCTTGAGCTGTTGGGGTGAACGAAAGCTTGTCTGGTCAGATCTTTGAATTTTTCTGCAACATAGTCCATAAAATCACTTCAATGTTTCAGCTAGTTGAAGCTAGATTTTCTGCTACCTGCAGCCAAAATCCCAAAGAATACAAGTGCCAACCCACTTATGAATGTTAGTATTGCCATAACCTCTGCAGGACATTGTCAATATCATGTATCACGCATAGCAAATGGATCTCAGTTAGAGTTTCAATTTGTCTGTACTTTGGCAGAGTTTACGGCAGAAACTGAAGTCACTGAGGTGCAAATTTCCATAGGGATATAGAATCTTTAGTAGAATTAATGATTGTCTCATTAGTAGATATGTTACAAGTTAGCTTCTAGGAATATTTTCAGAAATCTCTTATCAAGGTTCATTTGACTACTTAACTGAATACTAGGAGGGATGGGGGTAAAGTAGCTTAGGTCAGTAATTTCAGTTTATTTTCTAACCTCTTTTTTTTGTTTTGTTTTGTTTTCATGCTTTTTTAAAATTGAGGTATAATTGACATATAACATTATATTAGTTTCAGGTGTACAAAATAATGATTCAATGTTTGTATATATTGCAAAATGATCACCACAATAAGTCTAGTTAATTTCTGTGTTCTAATCTCTTAAGAAGTATTTGTGCTACTTTTAAAGATGTAAAAAACATGGAATTTAAGTTTTCATTTTGAAATCAACTCACTCAGTTTTATATAAGATCTCAACTACAATCTGAAGACATAAGACACTGTTTGAAACAAGTCATTGAGTAAACATATGTCCTTATTATTGAAGGTGAAGATTTGGGAAATCTTTTTAAAGAAGTGGTTTTTCTGAGAGTGTAGAACTAGTTCCCTGTAAATCACGTTAGTCCTGAGGAGACCGTGGCAAGAGTGGCCCCAAGCCTTGTGATATTTGTAGGAGCTTCTGTGAAGGGCTAGCCAGTGCTATGGCTAAAAGGGTAATAGCTAAGAAAATAGATGAAGACTATCTGTAGAAGAGAAAAGAAAACACAAACAAACTACCAGCTGGTCTCAGAGAATCCATGAAGCTTTAGTTTACAGTTTTGAAAATGGCACAGCTGTACTTGTGCAAAGTCAGAGCGGTTCAAAGAGAAGGAGTCAGTACATCCTGCAGAAGTTGTGGGAAGATCTAGGTGCAGCATTGGCATGGCCAGTTGCTGGAGCTACGACATACCTATAAGCAACTGTTCAGGAATTAAAAGAACTATAGAAAAAGACTTCTGAGGAACAATCAGAGGAATATATACACATACTGAATACTACATATATTAAGAAATTATTATTAACTTTCTTGAGTGTGATAATGATATTGTGTGTTTTTTTTTTGAAAGCACTAGTTTGTTAAAGATACATACTGCACACACACAGACACACACACAGACACACACACACACACACACACACCCTACATAGGCTTTTATTAAAGTGGAGGGACCATGACTCTTTTTGGATCTTTAATAAAGGTAGAATTTTCAGTCCTTAGAAGTTGAAGGGTGATACAAGAATGTCACCTGTCATGGAGAATGGAAGATTTGCAAATCACAAGTTTTCTATAAATGAGTAGCAGAGACTGCTAGTGATCATCAGCCTCCCTTGACTTAGTGTGGCCATATGACTGAGTCTGGCCACTGGAATATTAGAACTGTTGTGTGCTTGTTCAAGCCATCAAACCTTCCATGCATCTTTCTCATTTTCTTTCCTCATCTGTCAGCTGTAGGACAGGACTCCTAGAAAAGGATGGAGCCAAAAGCTGGAAGGAGTCTACATCTCTGAATGACTGCCCCTCTCTGCATTGAACTACAAGGCTCTATGGGATAGGTAAGAGGAATTTTTATTGGGTTAAGCCACTAACATTTTGAGATTGTTTATTACAGAAGTTAGTCCGCCATGACTAATACACAAGTCACCATCAAAATTTTAGATTATTAAATGATAACTGAAAGTGGTGTTTTGATTGTGATAAAAGAATTCTCATAGGTCATGTTTCCTAGGAAGAAGACTAAAGTAGAGATTAGCATGTAGGGAGTTTACTGGGAAGTGGCTTTGGGATGAAAACCTGTGGGAGAGTGAAAGAAGCAGGACTGGGCGGAAGGAGAAGTTGAACTGTGATGCAGTGACAGCAAAAGGCTCTGCAATTCCATGAGTAACCTTAGAGCTAGGATGTTCTTGTAAGTTGTCTCAAGTTGTGATGCAGGTACAATTGTACCCCCGCACATGGGCCGGTTTTGGCCTATGGGTACTCCCAGGTGAGGGAAGTGGACCTTGGATGAGGCAGCTTCCTTTGGTGGGAGGCCATTTCTGAAGAGGAACTTGGCTGTGAGCCCTCAGTAGCCAACACTCCTGCAACTAGAGTGCCTTGGTCTTACTGGTGGATCTGGCAGTGCAACACTCATCTACTTCAGGGACATTCCAGAAGTTGGTTTGTGAGTGGCAATATGATTTTAATGAATAGGCCAAAGAGCTATTTAGTGTTCATAAAGAAGTCTACCTACTGAGGCCAAGGGATAAGTAAAGTCTGTATTACATGCCAAGGAGTTTGAGAAAATAAATATCAAGACAACAGATGGTGGATAGAAGAAGCAAGAGAATCTTCCCTGAGGTTCTAACTGAGAAAAAGAGAGATCTGGCTAAAGATAGCTGCATAAAATGAAATAAAACACAGCTTTCAGTTGTTACACTCCACTGACTTTCTGATTATCCATTCGATGATAGTAATCAAGTTTCATGGAAAACAAGTTGGAGGCTGGTAAAATGATCAAAACAGGGTTCACTGAGGCTTTTAAAACTTCATTCTTAACACATTTTTTAAACAGGTGATCCTTCTCTTATTGAATCCTGATTATTTGCTGCAGAACAATATCTTGAAAGGATAGAAAAGTTTGCCCAGAGATAAGCTCCATTTGGACCTGAAGTCTAATGTTTTTAAATTACATTTCAAACTCTGCTTGCTTCACAGAGCCTGAATGAGTGAGGGGTAACTTTGCTCCAGGGGTAACGAAAGAACTTCAGTGATGGAGTTTCTACCTTTTTTCCTTGAAGTTATTAACATATGTCCCAAAACAAAAAGAGTAATATAATTAACATCTGTACTCCCACCACTCCTTATTAATAGCTAATAATTAGTTAATAAATAATAATAGTAAATATTTTTTCCATAATCAGTCCAATGATCTTTTTTACTTTCAAATATTTTAAAATTATTTTCTTTGTTTTTAAATAAAAAATTATTAGTTTGAATTATACTCAATCATAATTTCATGACTACGTTTCTAATTCACATAATGACATTTAGATAACCTTTGCTAACTCCTGAGATGAATGGTGAAAAAAATGGGAACTTGCCCAGGAGAGGAAAGCCCCTGGAGGGTTCAGAGCTACAGAAATAAATCCTCAGGCCAGCTCCATGGGTGCTCAGTTGATCTAGTTCATGGTTTTAATGGAGTGCTGACTTCAAAGGAAACTTTCGGAAAGCTCACAAATACTGACCTCTTTCAGAAGCTGGTAATATGAAACAAAACAAAGTTTCCAACAACTCAGTTGCAATGAATTGTACTTGAGAACAGACAGTTCCTTTTAGAAGTAACCATATCCTATCATGTAACCCAGCAGGCTGTCCTGGATGACAACACTTGAGAATTGCAGGTTTGCTTTTTCTAAGTTTTCTATTCTAGAGAAAGTCACTCTTTTCAATGGCCATCTCATCGGAACAGAAATCGTAGGCCTTATCTGTGAAATAAGGCATCATAATATTTAGATGTGTATATGTTTATGTGTGTGTGTGTGAGTGTTTGAAAATGCTAATGAATATAAACTATAAAAGAAGTGACTTAGGGTACTCCATAAAAATATATGACCAATTTTTTTCTTATTGGATAATATAAAATACATAGTAGTGAATCTGCTGCCAGAATTCACTATTCTTTCCAAGTCATTTTTGGAATTGAGGGTCCTGAGGAGTGAGTATCTGCAAAATTCTTCTTGAGAATTATTCACTTACTCACCCATTCAACAAATATTTCTTGAATGTCTGCTCTGTGCCAGGCATTATTGTGGGCGCATGGGATGCATCAGTACAGAAAAACAAGATCCCTGTCCTCACGCTATTGGGACCTTACATTCTACTTTGGGAGAGAGAAAGTTTTAAAAAAGCTTAGTAAATAAGTAACTAAGTGATACAGCATATTAGAGAGTGAAAGGTTTATGGAAAAAGAAAGAGAGCAAGATGAGGAGGATCAGGAGTGTTGGTGGGGCGGGATTAAGTAGGATAGTCAGGACAAGGCTCAGTGAGCCTGGTAAGTTTTGAACAAAGACCAGAGGACATGAGGGAATTTAGCTCTGTGACTTTGTGGGTGAAGAGCATTGCAGCCTGAGGGAGCAGCCACACCAAGGCCTGTCTGGTTGGTTTGAGGAAGAGCAGGGGTAAGCAGAAGAAAAAGTCAAGCTGTGACGCAGCCCCAGTGATAGCCATGGCCACTCCCTCAGAGTTGTTTTGAGTTAGGCCAAAATAGGCAGGCCTTTATACTCCCACAGTGATCTGTCATTGGATGTGGGCCACTCTGGAATGGCTGTGACCTTGAGCAAGGTGGCTCTCTGCAGCTGAAGGGGCTGAGAGCAGCGGGCTGTATACTGATATCACTCCCAGCAGCCTTCATTGAAGGCAAGAGATAGGAGGTACACCTCAGGATCAATCCCTGTGGCCTTCTCGTTCCCAAGGTCACCTGTGATCCCAGATGGCTGTTCTAACTCCAGCATTCCAGAAGGAAAAGAAGGAAAAGTGAATATCGTGCTGGTTGCATGCATTACTTCTGCTCCGTCTATTGCTAGAATCTAATCACATTGCGTCAAGGAAAGCTACATTATGTGGGCTTTATTCTTGGTGACCTGGGACCAGAAAAACAAACAAACAAAAAGGATACTGAAGTACAACCAGCAGTCTCTGCTACTCTCATATGGCCTATTTTTGTAATGAAGAGAATGTGGCTTCACCACGTGGAAGAATAAATGAAATGCCGTCTTTTTAGTTCATTCAGGATTTTGTGCTTTGGGGCCTTGGGGAATTGAAAGGCAGCAAAGAAACAATATCCTCTTGAAGAACTCATAGAAAAGAAGACTCTAAGGGAGAAGAGCAACAACAATTACACAGATCAGGGGTGGAGACTGTGAGGTTTGGGAATTAATGTGATCAGATTTGTGTCCATAGGCTAGTGGGTCTTGGGATCGGTCAGGTGGCATTTATGCAGCGTAAATTACTGTAGCACGGCTTCCTTCTTGAACCCCTCCCTTGGCTTGACTCTTATGATTTTTCAGTCTTCTTTACTGACTTTTCTTTTCATTCTTGACCCTTTAATGTTGGTATGCTCCTAGGGTCTGCCCTTAGTCCTCCTCTCTTCTCTTCTCACTATGCATCACAATGTAATCTTTACCTTTATTGGGTCACATAACTCTTTGAGAATGTGATGACCTTCAACCCGAGAAAAATGTCCATCTGAACATTACCAGTTTATTGAACAGAATAAACTTGATGAAGTACAAATATTAAAGATTTTATTTTCTCCCATCTCTGTCCTTAGCTGTACTATATCAACTCTCCTTTACTAGGTAGGTCCTTTATGATGTGTCAAGATCCCACAGCTTGCTAGACCCTTTTAGGTATTAAAAAGCCAGTCGAGTCCACGTAAAACTCTAATCTCCAGTTTCCCACCAGCTGAGACTTGACCCATGACCTAATGACCTTCAAAGTCAGCCCTTTCACTCTTCTTCCATCTCTCTTCTGATTCATTGGGTTGGAGATTACTAGGAGGGAAGGTAGGATTTCCTTGTGTAACTGGTCTCCCTCTTGCTCTGCTGGTCATGTCCTCTGCAACTGGACTCTGCCAGGGTGATGGCCACTGCCTTGTAGATGGTGAGTGAGGTTTTCTCTGGTTACTTCTCAGAGTCACCTTGATCCCGTCTGATGCTAAGGACCTTTTTCAGCCTCTATTCCTGTTATTGACTCAATGTTGGTGTCCCCCTCAAATTCGTGTGTTGAGATCCTAATCCCCAATGTGATGGCATTGGGAGGTGGGGCCTTTGAGAGGTGATTATGTCATGAAGGTAAAGCCTTCATGACTGGGATTAGTGCCCTTAGAAAAGCTACTCCAGTGAGCTCTCTAACCGCTCTACCATGTGAGGATGCAGTGTGAAGATGGCTGTCTATGAACCAGGAAGCAGGCTCTCACCAGTCACCTTGATCTTGGAATTTCCAGCCTCCAGAGCTGTGAGGAATAAATTTTTGTTGTTTATAAGTCACCCAGTTCATGGCATTCTGTTACAGTCATCTGAACAGACTAAGACAACTTCCAAGACCTTTTCTGAAAAGACATCACCTCTTTTTGCTAGTGGCTGCCTGGACAGCCTTACAGCTTCTGTTTTGTCCTCTGTCCTCCAGGCTCCTTCAATATTCTATTTTGTACACATAATTGCACATAGCACAAACATTTGCGTTGTACAGGCAGGCAGATCTCAAAGGAAGAGGAAAGAATGGGTTGAGCTGCACATACCTCAATTCCTTTCTCTGAATCCACCCGTCAGTTGCCTCTGTCCTCTGTGGAAAGCAATGAGTGAAGGGGAAAAATGAGAACTGAAGTGTTACTCTAAGGGAAGTCCCACAGCATGGAAACATCAGGTGTGGGGGGAAAATGCTCCTGATTTATAGTTGACACGTAATTATCTACTGTACATATATGTCACACAGGCATACTGAACTTAAAATCTATCATACTGAGCTCATTATTTTTTAATATGCTCCAACCTCAGAATCTGCGTTTCCATCCTTATTTTCTATCTAACAAACCACCTAATTACTCAGGGAAGAAATTAGAAAATCATCTAAGATCCTCCCAACCATTCTGGTCAATCACCAGGAGATTTCATCCCTAAAATTTTACTTTTCTCCATAATCTTGTTGCTATTTCTACTGCCTTAGTTGAGCCTACTGCTACCTCTCATTTGGATTATTACAATAATAAATAAATCTCTCCAAATCCAGATTTACCTTCCTCAAATCCATTTTGCCATGCTGCATCTGGAGTAATCTTCCTAAAATTCAGATCTCTTCAAGTGATACTCTTGCCTAAAACTCTCCACGTGGCTCCCCATTGTACTATGATGTTTATCCAAGTGTGATCCTTAGATCACCTTTGACTAGAATCGTTAGGATGGCATATTAAAAATGCAAATTCCTAGGCCCTAGCACAGACTTAATGAACCAGAATCTCTGGGATGGTATCTTGGAGTCTGCATTTTTAACTTGTATTTTTAGAAAGTGGTTTTTATGCTCAAAATTTTTTTGTGAATGCTCATCTATAAGCTAAGTCTAACCTCCTTTCCGGGGTATACAGGGCTCTTCAGTATTCAGCTTATATTACCTCTTTAAGTTTGTGTCCTACCACTACCTCTGCCATTTTTGTTCTAGGAAAAATATGTTTCCTAATGAGCCGTTTTATACTTCCTGGCCTTGAATACACTGGTTCCATAGCTTGGAGCACTTTTTGCCCCTAACTCTCTTCAATCTTATGAAAAACTATTCTTCAAAACTTCATTAGACTTCCTTGAGATATATACTTAAATATATAAAATATATCTCCATGTATCTCTATCTATCTGTCTATCTATCTATCTATCTATCTATCTATCTATCTATCTATCTATCTATCTATCT
>NC_060275.1:74576106-74631119 GCF_021613505.1 Equus quagga
TCTATCTATCTATCTATCTATCTATCTATCTATCTATCTATCTATCTTTGGCCTTACACAACTGTGAGGGCTAGTTAAGCAGTCTCTGTAAAGTTGTTGTCTCTGTGTCTGCTAATGCTGGGAGGGAAGATAGATATAAAGTGGGAAAGATGATTAAGGGTAGGCTGGAATCCATAAGCTTAAGATGCAACTCCACAAGTCCAGACAGAAGTCTTTGTTTGTTCTTGTTGCCTCTGACCTTGGTGATAAGGATATCCTGCAGAAGCTGGGGCTCTTCAGCACAGAACTAAACATACACACTTGGACCAGGAGTTGGAGTTACTAAAGGAGGATCCAGGGGAAGATAGAGCAGTTGCAGGCCCAGCTGCTTTTTCCATATCGCCCTCCAAATCCCTCAAGAATCTTCCTTGTGGCCCACTCTAATTGGAAATATACAAGAAAGTGAATTCTAGGAAATGTTCCACCTAGCCAAGCTGATAAATTAAAAATCTGTCACACATTGAATAATCTGTTTTAGGCAGGGTGTTCTCGTTGGTGAGATGACATTTGCACAGCAACTAAAGTGAGGGTTTGGACCAAGAGAATAAATGAGAGATGACTAACATACCCAAAGGCCTTGAGGCAATAATATCAGGATGGAGGACTCTGGAGAAGAATCAAATATCTAATCCAAACAAAGGGCAGATCCAGCTGAGTGTCAGGAATAGTTGGAACTAAGATCCTAACACCAGCATGGCTTTCTCCCTGCCATTCTGTTCCTTTCTGTGTCAGCTTCATCCTTTTTCACTTAAGACTGATTTTCTTCACCTGGTGGAAACATGCTCACTGGTAACATTTAAGTTTTGCATCTTATAAGTTCAGCCATGAGAAAGAAACTGTCTTTAGGTTTTCCGTGAAAGTCCATCAAAATTTGGGGGAAAATTACTCATTGGCTTAACTTGGGTTAATTGTCCATCCTTGGACCAATTTTGTAGTACCAAAGGACAGAATATGGTATTAATTATCTGTTCCCGCATAACAAGTTACCCCAAAACTTAGCAGCTTTAAACAACATAGAACATCTATTATCACACACAGTTTCTGTGCAACAGGAATTTACGAGAACCTGGATGGTTCTGTCTTGGGCTGGGGCTGGACAGATCTCTGATGAAGTTGCAGTCAAGATGTTAGGCTGGAGCTACAGTCATCTGAAGCCTTGACTAGGCTGAAGAACCTACTTCCAAGAGGACTCATTTACATGCCTGCTAAATTAATGTAGACTGTTGGCAGGAAGCCTCAGTTCCACGCCATGTGGACATCTTTATAGGGCTACTTGAGTGTTCTCACCACATGGCAGCTGGCTTCCCCCGGAGTGGGTGATCAAAGGAGCAAAACAGAAGCAGTAGTATTTGTCTTTATTTATTATTTTTATTTTTATTGAGGTATAATTGGCATCAAAACTAAAAAACTGTAATATTTTCTATGACCTAGACATGGCGCTTATACTCTGTTTTTCCTTAATATCCTGATAGTTATACAAGTCAGTCCCATTCAGTGTGCGAGGCGACTATACAAGTGAATGAATAACAGGAGGTTAGACTCATTGCAGGTGATTTGGGGGGTTGGATGCCAAGGGAACTGTAGTTTGAACAGCTTGCATTAGGTTCCCAATCTTTGTGGCTAGAGTGGAGAGGAATATAAGATCATGTGAGAACATTCAACTCCTTTGGGTGAAGAGAAGAGGCACTATATGGCTGGAGAAGGTGAAGGAGAAATTTCTAGAAAAATTGGAGGAAGAGTGCTGGGGAAAAAAATAAGTGTCTGTTACCAATCAGAATGTTAATAACTCCTTTGTTCATACCTTGAATGCACTTCTGTGGTACCTCTTGGCACACCACATCTCAATTATTCATTTACAAATATTTCTCTTCTACTAGATTATAAGATCTTTTCCCTCATCTTTGAGTCTACAGCACCAAGTTCATTGTCGGGCACCAAGTAGACAACCAGAAATGCGTAAACAGAACTGAACTAAACAGACAGAGGATATGAGAAAAGTTCTTAAATAACTAAAGGTATGGTTAATGTGGACACAAAATTAACATCAAATCTCAGATCCGAAGGCATTTCGTGACATCTGAAAGATCTGCCTTTTAGATGAAATGAGTTAAAAGCTTATGAAATTGATACCTTCAAAAGGTAGAACAGACGAAAGCATAAATCATTTATATGTTAAATGTTAAATAAATAAAAATTTATTGAATAAATGAATATTAGTTAGAACTTTTATTTGTTGGTGCAAGGAACAGAAGCCCAGTTCAAACTAGCTTAACAGTAAAAAGAAGATGGGCTTATTGGAAAGTAATTGGAGTAATTAATGGAATCCAAGAGGTGCTAGAGCCTCAGGAATAGAACCACCAACTGGAGCACAAAAGGAAACCAAGAAATTCTTCTCCTTTTGGCTCTTATCTCGCCCTCTCTCCACATCTGCTTCACTTTCTCAATGCAGACCAGCTTTCTTGGTTGCAGTCCACGTGTTGGTAGGAACGGTTCCCAAGTTAGCATTTATCATGTAGCCACTTAGAAAGGAATGATCTGTTCTTCTCAGTTCCATTTTAAAACTCCTGAGGAAGGGACCAATAGACCCATTTAAAGTCAGATGCCCACCTTCAAGACCAATTGATCATGCCTAGGGACAGTGTCACATTACAGAAATATTGCAAAACCTGCTGTAATCTTAGAGATTGGACAATGAGATGGAGGCACTTCCTGGAAAATAGTTGTCAGGTAGAAAAACAATAGACATATGTTCAATGAAGGTTTAGCTAAGTTACGGGAAGACATTTTCATTATAAAACATGAAGGTTGTGGGGCCGGCCCAGTGGTGTAGCGGTTAAGTTCCCATGTTCCACTTTGGTGGTCTTGGGTTCAGTGGTTCAGATCCTGGGCATGGACCTTCACACTGTTCATCAAGCCATGCTGTGGCAGGCGTCCTACATATAAAATAGAGGAAGATGGGCATGGATGTTAGCTCAGGGCCAATCATCCTCAGCAAAAAGAGGAGGATTGGCGGAGGATGTTAGCTAGGGCTAATCTTCCTAAACAAACAAACAAACAAACAAACAAAACCATGAAGGTTGTTCAAGGTCCAACAACAGAATCAGGAGTTTGATGTGAAATCACAAGATAGTCTCAGTCTTACTGGAAGAAATGATTGGTTGGAATTTTGGTCTGAGACAGGGTAACACTTATGTTCTAGTCATTTTATTACGATGTCATCCTGGCTAGGGTGAAAGCACTGTCTTCACTGCTACATCTAATGAAAAGAGCTTAATTAAGATTTCAGTTTCCTTTGCTGACATGTTGAGGAAAGTTTCCAAAGAGATAAACTATAGATTACAGCCTTAACTACATTATTTAGCCCTAAAGGAGGATTCACATGGCTTTTATAACACCTACCTCCTTCTAAGATTTTGGTGACAACAGTAGCAGATTTGATAATAACTGACTTCAGAATCTTGGGGTTTAAAGCCTGTGTTTAAACTCAAATGTTTTTTGATGCTACCTATTTTCTTTTGTTTTGCGTACTTTGGCTAAAAAGAAAGAGTTCTCTAAAAGGTGTAAAGTCTGCATTACAGATGTTATTATGGTAAAATAGAAAGCATAAAGCTATTGAATGTGAAAGTGTGGAAGAATATGTTCCTGATCCAGTTTTTAAAAGGAAGAGAAATTGTGATCAGAGTGAAGTTATCTCTGTAAAATGTTACTGAGTCCTTTTGGGCTGCTATACAAAATACCAGAGGTTGAATACTTCTCACAGTTCTGAAAGCTGGGAAGTCCAAGATCAGGTGCTGGCAGATTCCATATCTAGTGAGAGCTGGCTTCTTAGATGGCTATCTCTTTGCTGAAACCTTACATGGCAAGAAGGGGCAAGGAAGCTTTCTTGGGCCTCTTTTATAAGGGCACTAATTCTATTTATGAGGGTTCTGCCTTCCTGATCTAACCCCCTCTCCCCCAAAGACCTGCCTTCTAATACTATCATGTTGGAGGTTAGGATTTCATCATACGAATTTTGGGGGAACACAAACGTTCAGACCATAGCAGTGAACAGCTTCTAATCAGCAGGGATATTGTGTGTGTGCATTGGGGCCGGGGCAAGCAAGAATGAAGACTATTCTTAGATTCCTTCTTTAATGCCCCCAAACCCAACATGCCGCTTTATTCTTTATCGTATACTACAGTCATCACTTTTTAGATAGTACCGCTGAACTCAGCATTAGAACCGGGCAAACATGATCTCAATGCCAGTGTTCTCTGCTCATACCTGCCTTTGTGTGGGCTGAGGGAGGAGAAGCATATACCAACCTCCTTCACCGCCTGTGGGGTTGGCTTGCTCGTTTTTCCCCCTGGGTTTCCATGTTTCCTGGCTTCAGGCCTTTTCACAGTGCTGGGACTGTGATTAATGCCATTAGCTCTTTCCATCGAGGTCTAGCTTTCATCTGCAGTCTTGTCATTCATTCACCTGGTTTATGCTTTATCAAATTTTGATACAGTGATCTTCTCAATGAAACTCATCAATGCCAACGTTTACTGCCCATTATAATTAAGATTCTATTTCCTTTAAATAATCAAGGGTCAACTCCTAAAAGTGCTAGGAATTTTGGCAGATTTTACATTTTTTTCTATCTTCTCTTTCTTTTCAGGTATTTTATTATCAAAATGTCACACATTTTGGAAAATCTGTATGTTCTCTCCACTTGTGAATATAGTTCTTTAAAATGAATGATAGACAAAGTAAATGTGCCCTAAGCTTCTGGGTAATTACTCCATCCAGTGTCTGTAGTTTAGATGAGAAAAATTATAAAGCTTTTTTCAGTCAGACGGAGGGACAGACAACCCAAAGGGAGGTAGGACCATCAAATTCCACAAGGCTCTGAGCAAAGATGGGGAGACAGAGTCCCAAAGAAAATTAGAATTCACTTGTTTGGATCTGCCCAGTATTAGTCATTTGTCAGCCTGATTATATAGTAATCAGAAGCTTAGCAGGAACAAATTACACAGTGCTAAGAAATCCTTCAAATGGATTTGTTCTTAAATTCATGGCTTTCATCGTGTCATTATTTTTGTAGCATTTATGTTGTGGTTTAAATTAATACTTTACTATGTTCTATGTTTCCTTTTTAAATTTGTTCCCCCAAATTCCTCCAAAACACTTTCTGAGTTAGGATTATGTGCACAGAGTAAAGTAAGCTCTAATAAACATTGTTAAATGAGTGAATGTAACTGGAACAGAATAATAGATTCTTTTATCCAAGGGTTCTTAACTTTTTTGCATGTCTGGACCCCTTTGGCAGTCTAACGAAGCCAATGGATGCTTCTCAGAATCATCTTTTTAATGCATAAAATAAAATACATAAGATTACAAAGAAAATCAAATATATTGAAGAAATAGTTATGGCATTTTTGAAAACTGAGATTAAATAATACATAGATTTCTTTATCAATCCATTAAATTACACGGTCATGTCCAATAACTACCATAATTTTGAAATAGTGATGAATATAATGAGATTTTGAGATATCTTATCTGCAACAATCGTAATGACATATGGAAATATCTAACATTTCTATTGGTGACAATGCCTGTGCTAAGCTCCTGATGTTGCCAGAATCTGCTCCATAACCTCGGGTCTGTGTCCTTTCTTACCTGGGCCCCAAAGTAACCCTCCCTGTGCCTAGCGTCTCTCAAAGCCTCTCACGAAGTTGATCCTTCAGACTTTGGCTCTTTGCTTTTCATCTCCTCCAAGCAACTCCCAAAGGGTCCCCTATTCCCTCTCCAGAGGAACAAATGATAGCTCAGAAAAGTCAGGAATATTTATCCCCACCCCTCCTCAGTCCCCACTCAACAAACTTTTAAAGACATAGTCTGATTTTATCTTTCACTCTGTGTGGTTTTGATTCCTTGGATGACAACAACACCTTATTTATTTGGTTCTCATTTCCAGCCATTCTGGTTTTAGAATTTTGGAATTTATATTGATCCTGTCTCCCTGTGCTTACTAATGTCATAGCCCAGAAGTTATGCTGCCAGTTCTACATCAGTCTGTCACCCAGCTGGCTGGAATGATGGTTCCAGCAGCTCCTAGACTTACTGGGCAGCCATCTACATCTTAACACCAAATGTAGAGGGGTCAGTAGGTTGCAACTACATTTTAGGGTGAAGCTCAAGACAAATCCTTTTATCTAAGACCTGAACCCACTTTAAATATTATAGGTATTCCCAGGGTTCAATGCTGACCAGTCCTCACTTCTCTCAATAATCTTTAGCAATTCCTGGACTTGGTTTCTCAGGGTCCTTTACTCTACTCTCTTGCTTCTTTCTCTGGAGAACTGGATCCTGCATTTTGTGTTCTATCATGCGTACACAGTGTGATGGTTAATATCATGTGTCAAAGGCTACAGTATCCAGTAGTTTGATCAAACATAAGGCTAGATGTTGCTGTGAAGGTAATTTTAAGATGTGATTTGAATCAGTATTCTTTGAGTAAAGCAAATTACCCTCCATATTGTGGGTGGGCCTCATCCAGTAATTTGAAGGCCTTAAGCAAAAAGACTGAGGTCTCCTGAGGAAGAAGGAATTCTCTTCCAGCCTGCTTTATGGACTCTTCCCTGGGTCCCTAGCCTGCTGGCCAGCCCTGCAGATTTCACACTTGCCAGCCTCCATGGTTGTGTGAGCCAATTCCTTAAAATCTCTCTTTCTATCCTAGTGGTTCTGTTTCTCTGGAGAACCTGACTAATACTGAGTCATTGTCCTGAACTGCAGTGACTTTACCCACCTGACTGAGTTTTGCTCTTGTTTGAGCTTCTCCCACTGTCATCTGATTTGGACCTGTCCCCGCCAATGTCTACATCTGCCTGTCCCAAACATGATTTTTTTCATTTTTTAGAATATTGGACATTTTATTATACAGTGGTCCTTGGTGGCACCAGTTACGCAGCCAGATCCGTTTTCTCCTAACCTTTTCCCTTTGTTTCTGGTTCTCTCCTGTCTTCTCCCCAGACTGAGCTGATGAAGTCCCAGAAAGTCTAGTGCCTAAGCCTGGTTGTGAGAGGAATCTTGTTCCTTCTAAAAATACCTCTAAATGTTCTAAGCATATCTTCAGTTCCAGTTATTGAAACAAGGATATTTTCCTTGGTCAATGAATAGATTCGTAGTCTGGTTGTCAGTCTGTTTTTTTGTGAGTTTGATAGAGGGAAGTAGTCATCCAAGACCAGTGCGCTTGTGATTGAACTAAGGACCAGGACCAGCAAAGTTGAGGACCATGGGGAATTCAGTAAAAGTATTTGTATTAACTTCGTAGGGCTGCTGTAACGAATTGCCACAAATTTGGTGGCTTGAAACAACAGAAATTTATTCTCTCGCAGTTCTAGAGTCCAATAGTCCAAAATCAAGGACTTGTCTCCAGAGGAATTAAGGGAGAATCCTTCCTTGCCTCTTCTGGTGGCTGTTGGCATTCCTTAGCTTCCTTGACTTGTGGTTCCGTGACTCCAATCTTGCCTCTATTTTCACATTGCCTTCTTCTCTCTGTATCTGTGTCAAATTTCTCTCAGTATTTCTCTTACAAGGACACTTGTGATGGCATTGAGGACTCACTTGGATAATCCCAGGCAATCGCCTCATCTCAAGATAATATTCACAGGTTCTGGAGAGTAGGACGTGGACAGATCTGTGGGGAGCCATTTTTCAACCTACCACAGTACCCTTTTGCAACAGCCAGCACCCTCTTTGACTTCTCTTAATTGTAACAGCAGCTTCTAATAAAAGTTATGTCTGAAAAATCCAGGTGGAGTTCTTTGAAATGAGTCAATAGAACACAGAAAATACACTTTTCACAGAATGGGGGAGGGAAATGTATCAAACCAAAAATATTATATCAACATTCTTAGCAGATTTCTTTGCAGATTCAGTGATTTGAAGTAAAGATTCTGTAAGAAGTTGACCTTGATAGAGCTTGACATGCAAAATGCATCAGAACAAGGCCCAAGAACAAAAAGCATCCATCATTTGACTTCTGGTGATCCTAATTATTCACAAGATAATGAAATCCAAATGTATAATTTCAGGTTTAAGATGAGATAGATGCTCTAGTAAAATGGATGTTTGTAACACTATTAATATGCTGGCTAGAAAAGAAAGAAGAAGCAAGAAGTCAGGTCTAGTTGTGATTTATGAATAGCTGGCAAAAAGACTTTCTACAAGATTTTTGCTTCATAATATTTTAACAATCGATGAAGTTTTGCTCAATAAATATTTGCTGGATGAATGAATGGATTTCACGGATATTGTGATACAGTCTGTCCTTGCCTTCACTGTTACAGGGCTGTAAGGTGGTTTAAAAGGAACATTTTCACACCAGTGGGAATCTGTGTTAGGAATTCTAACACCATTCATAACTTAGATTTAGATTTTTCTCCTGGATGAGTAATCTACAAGAAATAATCAGTGCCATGCCTTTTGGATTCAGTCCTTGCATCAATATCCTTAAAATTGGGAAATAAACTTTTGCTCAGTAGATTATTGATGAATTTGAATATTAACATGTCACACTTAACCAGTGACATTTACCTAGTGAAAAACACCAGTTATATCAACACATATGATTATATTCAATGAAAGCTATGGCTTTGCCTTAAAATATACTTTAAAATGTTTTGAATTTGGTTCATGCCCCTACTAGTGAATTCTTATATCCTTTGGTTGTGCGCACTCTCTCTCACTTTGGTTTTTGGGGGAAAGTTATTTCTCTGCGCATATCGTTTCTGTAGAAGATTGCTTTGATTATTAGAGTCAAGATGCTGAAGAAGCATGTAAATTTTTTTGAGAGAGTAAAAGCCGCGGCACTTTAGGAAGTATTAGTAGTTTGTAACTGCTCTGACTAAGCCTCACAGATGTTTGCCTTCATTGGTGGCTATTTTGGGTTCACAATATCAGCAGGAACCAGAAGTGTGATTCTTTTTTGAGCCTCAATTTTAGCAGAAAATGTACACTGCAGAAGCATATGGATGGGGGAAATAGGATTAGGAAATACCAGTAGTAGCAGTGTAATCAACATGCTCAACTAAAGATATTTTCCTATTTTAAAATATCCCTGAGTCTTTATTTTAATACTTCAATAAAATTGCACTCTCAAACATTTTTGGCTTTAGAGAAGACCAACATGGTCGACTGTGTTGCACAGACGTTCTCAAGACTCAATATAAAACGCTGTGGAGGAGGAACTAGGCTCTCTTCACATTAGGCCAAGTGACTTGCTACTAGTCACGTTTGAACAGAATGAGATGAAATATACTTCTTCTTGGATTGAAGCAAATTACACTTAGTTATTAAACATGATGGTTGTTTTTAAATACCCAGCACATGTTTTTCAATATTTTCTTTTTATTGTCACCTGAATTGCTATTTAAAACAAAAATATTTTCTTTCAGTATAGCTCATTTTCATAACTTTCAGAACATTGAAAATCTTTCAAATTGATAAAAGCAAAGAAATACTTTTTTGTTCTCCTATTTTAAAATTTTTTATGCATCAAAACTCCCTTGGATTTGTTTTCTTTTTCTAGAGTTTATCTGAAGGTAGTATGCACACTCAAGTACTAAGGAGACTTGTAAATATGTCCACATTCATAGTTCCAATCAAAAGAAAGAAATCTCTGAAAAAGGTTATAATATTCTAAATTTTCTTACCAGGAAGAAAAATTTTATGTATTCCAAATTCATGCTAATTACCTATTACAAAAGCCTTGTGAAGCCAAATGTTTTGTGAACCCATATCTATATTTTCATCTCTATCTATATCTATACAGCCATGTGTCGATTAACATGTTAGATGATTTCATTGTCGTGTGAGCATCACAGAGTGTACTTACACAAACCTAGCTAGTATAGCCTACTACACACCTAGGCTATCTGGTACCAATCTTATGGCACCACCATCACATATGCGGTCTGTTGTTCATTGAAATGTGGCGCATGACTCTATCTATATCTAAATAACATTTGGTATATAGACAGACTTTTTTCTTGTCTGTTACATCAGCAATTCAAATTTGTGCTTATGCTTAAGCTGCCCAGAGTGCCAACTAAATGATTACTACTGTCATTTCAAGTTAATGTGCAAGGTGGAGGCAAGGGGTTCAAGATAGAAATAGCAGTTTCAGAGGAGTCAACATGCTCAGATGATTAATTCCTCAAAAATAGATCCTGGGGTGGCCGGCCCTATGGCCTAGTAGTTAAGCTCTGTTCACTTTGCTTTGGGGGCCAGGTTCACGAGTTTGGATCCTGGGTGCAGACTTACACCACTCATCAGCCATGCTATGGTGGTGACTCACATATAAAGTAGAAGAAGATTGGCACAGATATTAGCTTAGGGCTAATCTTCCTCAAGCAAAAAGAGGAAGATCGGCAACAGATGTTAGCTCAAGGCAAGTCTTCCTCAGAAAAATAAAAAAAAGAAGAAGAAGATTCTGTGTAGCAATCACACTAGGTTGAAATGATATGTTTATAAGATTGTATACCACAATTGCTGTCATGGGTCGTCCTAGCTCTCTCTCCAATATAAAAATATACCCAGGAATCATGAGATTAAATGGTATAGTAGAAAGATTATGGATTTAGGAGTCATACAGACTTGGATTTGAACCCCAGATCTATCCCTTTTTTTTCTATCTCTTGGTAAGTTAATTAATGTTTATCAGCCTCTGTTTTGCCATCTTTAAAATAAAGGGAATATCATCTTTTGTGAGTTAATTTAGAAAATGTATGTAAAATGCTTATTAGAGTGCCTGATACATCGTCAGCTATAAGTATTAATATTTTCCTACCTTTTAAAGACCTGAATTAAATTAAAATAATTTTAGATATAGTCTAATAAAGCTAAAGTCTTAAATGTACATTATTACAGTGATTAAAATAAACATAGGGCCGGCCCCTTGGCTGAGTGGTTAAGTTTGCACGCTCTGCTTTGGCCGCCCTGGATTTTGTGGGTTCGGATCCCGGCACGGCTTATCAGGCCATGCTGAGGTGGCGTCCCACATAGCACAGCCAGAGGCACTCACAACTGGAATATGCAACTATGTACTGGGCAGCTTTGGGGAGAAGAAGAAGAAGAAAAAAAGAAGATTGGCAACGGATGTTAGTTCAGGTGCCAATCTCTAAAAAAAAAAAAATAAATGTAGATTCCTAAAAGAAATATAATTGGGTCTGTTAGGAATTAAGCTAGGGTCTCCAAGTAAGTTAAACTTTCTCCTTTAATAATAGCATAATGTAAATAAAAATAATAGTAGTACAGTAATGATAATAGACATTTATTGAGCACTGTAAGCCATACATTTTGCTATATGCACTATTGTTCAATCCTTACAACAATCCCATGAGGCATATACTACTATCACCCCATGTTAGGAAGATTCAGTAACTTGGCCAAGGTCACACAATTAGTAAGTGGCAGGGCTGGGACTTGAACTCAGGTCTGTATGACGTGTACACCTGAATTAAGATGTGGCAGCAGAAAAAGAGAGGAGGGATGAATTAAAGAGATATTAAGAGCTAAAATGGATTGGACTTCCTGGTTGTTTTTATGGGGCCCAAAGAGAGAGAGCAGAGTTAAGGCAAGTAAGCGCATCACTAGTGGTGCCCTTCTAGGCAGATCAGTTGCAAGTAACCAAAACCCTTATGAGTTAACTGAAGTCCCCCAAAAGAATTTATCGTAAAGCTCCTGGGGTGACCCACAGAACCCAAAGCCAGGAATGCAGCTGCTATAGGAACTCAGGAAGTATTTCTTTCTCTTCTGTGAACATCTGTTTCACTTCTCTCTGTGCAGATGGGCATCCTTGGCTCCCACACCGCATGGAACAATTCACGACTCCCAAATTTGCATATTTCAGGTTCAGCTACATAGAGAAACACTCTCTCTTTCTCTCCGAATTCTAAATTCCCAGTGCAGGGAATCAAACTGATCCAGTTGGAATCAGGTGCCCCGAGTCCAAGAAAACTGTTGTCAGGGTACAGAGTTATATGATACAAACTTGGCTTCCAGGAAACAATCCAGGGCTAGGGAGCAATCCCCAGAGAAGAGGGTCTGGGTGGACAACTCCATGTATGGCCACCACAGTGCTATCCACTAAGAGGAAAAGCCCAGGGCCCTAGGCAGTGGTGGTATAGAGTAGGCAGTGAACTAGGGCCTTCTCTCTGGAAATGTTTATTGTACTTATGGGGAAAAGTTGGTGGATGTTAATGGTGAGTTGGAAATAGTTTCGTATTTCAAGACTTTCCATCCTGAAGACATCCTTTGGTATAGAGCCCAATCTCTGTTCCTGGCTATCAAGAGTATCAACTCTCATGTCATCAAAGATAGATAATATCCATCCTGCATTTCCTCCTCTTAAACCTAGTTTGACTCTAGAAGATTTTAAGTGGGGCTATCAGGGTGCTGTGGTGTAATGGGGTGCTCAAAACGTTAGTTTTTTGTGAGAACTTAATGGATGTGGCAGCTGTAAAAATTTGCTATTTTATTGTTGTAAGCATGTTTCACTTTCTAGGGGTTGAGACTTAAACTTCCCTCTGGAACAGATTTGTCGTTAGTGCTGTGGAGTTAATTCGGACTCCTAGCAACCTTGTGCCCTGCAGAGCAGAACCCTGTCTGGTCTTTTTGCGCCAGTCCTCTCACCTGGTGCTGTATCAGACAATGCTCCACTGCTATTCGTAGGGTTTTCATGGCCAATTTTTTCAGAAGTGGGCCAAGTCCTTCTTCCTAGTCTGTCTCGTCCAGAAGCTCTGCTGAAACCTGTCCGCCATGGGTGACCCTGCTGGTATTTGAAATCCCGGTGACATAGCTTTCAGGATCATGGCAACAGGCAGCTCCCACTTTATGCCAACCGACAGATAGTCCCTTTATTTTGAGGCAAGTTACCCTACAAAGCAAACTGAGTTCTATCCCATTATTCTTGGGGAAAATACAATGCAGAGGAGTAATTCAGGAACAGACGCATCCAATGGAGCAGCTCTGTTTAGTGAGATAAACTGGGTACACCTTTTAGGAAACCTATGTCCCCACCACGGATATTTCCTTAGAAATGGGATTTAGGCCTCCATTCTGACCCTCTTCCTACCACCCTCCATAGGGCGAGGAGTCCACAGGGCCAAAGGGACATGCTCACTTGGAGCCTGTTCTTCCACGTCTTGACCACATTCTGAGTGTCAAAGACCCCTTAGTTCCCTGCCTGATCGCCCCCGACCCTGCTCCCAGGGTCTTTGCAGGCCGCTTTACTGAGCTTGATTTCTTGAGAACACTCCTAGGCCCGGAGATGTATGAACAGAGCTTAAATGAGCAACTTGGGGTAACCACATGTGAGGCCCCTTGCTGTGTGGGTTGGAGCTGGGTGGAAGGAGAAGAGGTGCGAGTCAGGGGCCTCCATTTATACTCTTGCCTCAGGCACCACAAAGGTTAGGGGTGGGGCTGCCCTCTGACCGGTAGGTCTCAAACTTTAGTGTACGGAAGATTACTGGAAGGGCTTGTTTAAAATACGGATTCCCTGAGCCCTGTCATCAAGAATTCTCATACAATCTGGTCTGGCATAGGGTCCAAAAGTCAGTATTTTAACAAATCCCCCAGGGACTCACACAACGGAAAACACTTCTTTTGAAATGTTTATTTTCTTCAATTTGAATTTAGAAGTCCTGTGCTTGTTTATTGTTTCTTATTCTTGTGGAGGTACTGTGTATGTGTGTATGTGATTTCTTATCCAAGAATTTCCCCTCAGGATACCAGCAGTAGAACTCTCCAAAACTGTGGGGAATATACTTGGGCTGACAGTTCCCCTTCTTGTTGGGGGAGAGACCTCGGGCAGACTTGGCGTGGCACAGCTTGGTGCAGGTAGCACTGATGGATCATGGGAAATGCGCTGATGGTGAACAAGGATGGTTCTGATGACTTTTGGAGGCTGGAGCATAAGAACCGTGCCCGTTTGAAAAGAATGGATCATCTAGGGAAGAAGTCAGTCCTGTGGCAGAAAATGGGGGCTTGAGAGGTGAGCCGTAGACTGAGTCAGAAGAGAAATCTCTGTTCTCTCTTTTGAGCTTGACAGTTTGTCCAGGAATCTACGCTGTGGAAATATTTGGATCATTCTTGGAGTGATGTTTTGGAGGCTGTCTGGCCTCCAAACAGGGAAATAGGCTATATACTCTTGGGGTTGCACCCCCATGGTCTCTAATCGCCACTTCAAATGGCAGGTCTAAGAATTTGCTGGGTTGTTTTTCCCTCTCATTCTACCTAAACTTGAGGAATTGGGTAGAGGTAAGGAGAAAATTGGTGTCCTCTTCTGAGGCCACAGCAGTGGTAGGGAGGGCTCCTCAGTGCCCAGGGGAATGTCAGTCTCAAGAGGCCATTATCCCCGAAGTGGCAGCATGCTGGGAAGATGAAGAGGCCAGATACAAAGATGTATTCCTGAGCAAGTTTGAGGCAGTATTTGGGAAACTCAGAGGTAGCTGGGGACGCTTTGAAGACAGCTAGTTTCTAGCAATTAAGCTGAAGTGGCTCGTGCTTTTGTGAGTTGGCCTGATCTTATTTAGTAATCACAGGCTGGGGTCAGGGACTTTTGGGTCAAATTCATGGCCATCTTGAATGTTTGTTGGCATTTTTATGCTCTGACCACATTATGGTGGGGAAAATGTGCTGGTTCCACGTGGAACTCTGAACAGGACAATTCAGTTCTGCACTTCCTGGAGGCACAGCCTGACACTAAAGAAGCGTTCCCATCATGCTCTTTGCTGTTGGAAATAGGATGGTTAGAAACTCATTCCCAGAGCCAGAGATGCTACAGAAATCATAGGAAGGTTTTTAGGCTTGTTAGAAAAGGGGGAACTATAATCATAAAAAGGTGGTTGATGAGGAAGATAAAAATGAAAAGGGGGAAAACCTGAAGTCTAAGTAACAAGTTCAAAATTTCATTATTATCCAGGAGGCCTTAATGAAATAGTCTATTACAGCTAATCAAAAGGGAATCAATACCTGAGGGCCCGGAAAACCCCCAATATTTTAAGGGATGGAGATTTTGGGAAAGTCATAGAAAAACAAGGGATTGAAACTTACCTGGTTATTTAAGCTGGAAGGGCAGGTTTAGGAAGCCCAGGAGAAGTGGAGATAAAATATGATCATAAACTGAGGCCCACCTCAACGTTCACTGGCTTAATCTTGGGAGAGGTACCGACACTCTATGCCTTATGACAAGTAGTCTTGGGGGGGTAACTTTGTTCTCTTTGCCTGGGTAAATAAATGTGTAACCTCAAGAAGATATAGCAATAATGAAATGATAAACCCAAAACCTATAGTTTAATATTCTTCTATTAAATTGAAGAACAAGTTTAGTAACTAGGTTTGTAATCAAATTACTTTGTATATTCCTTTTGTATTTTAGGTCTAAGAGGATTTGAGCTTCTAAATTTGATGATCTGGTTTATCAGACATGTAAAATTGCTTATGAGAAAGTTTTTTTTTCTTTTGGTGAGGAAGATTGGCCCTGAGCTAATATCTGTTGCCAATCTTCCTCTTTTTGCTGGAGGAAGATTGTCACTGAACTAACATCTATGCCAATCTTCCTCTATTTTGTATGTGGGACACCACCAAAGCATGGCTTACTGAGTGGTGTGGAGGTCCATGCCCAGGATCTGAACCTGTGAACTCTGGGCCGCCAAAGTACAGCTTGTGAACTTAACCACTATGCCACCTGGCCAGCCCCATGAGAAAGATTTTATTTGTTTTTTAACACTGACTTGTCAGGTGATTCAAGTGTTCATTGTTGTCATTTAGGATGTCTAAGAGAATCTGATTAATTAAATGCATAAACAGCTAAATATTTACAGGAGTTTGAGCTGTCAAATGTAAAAGATATTTGAGTATTAATCAAAGACAAAGTACAACTGATTGTTCTTATTTGATATAAAAATTTATAAAGAAAAATAGATTTTCAAAGTTATATTTTAGTAAATTGAATGTTAATCAAAATATAAGTAATTGTAAATATGCTTTTCTGTACATCAAAGCCCTCTCAGATAATAAAAGCTTGCTTGGGCCTCACATAGTAAAAATCCTGGCTCCACTACTCCCTCTCTTGTGACTTTGAGCAGGTTACTCAGTCTCTCTGTTACTCTTTCTTCATTGTAATATGGAGGTAATATTAGTACTACCTCATGGGGTTGTTATGAGACTTAAATGAGATAATAAAAGGAAAGTCCTTAGAACAGTGTTTGGAATATAGCAGGTACTCAATAATTGAATACTATTTGATCACTATGAATTTTAAAATTTAAAAATCTCAATGTGCAATAAATAAATATAGCCACACATTGCTGCAGTGGCACTGGAAGGAGTTCTGGTTCAGGGCTCTGAGATGGAGGGACACAGATGACCCTGGTTGGCAGCAATAGAGGTTTCACCTCATTCTTCTCCTCAGCAGCTACCTGGGTTTTGAAACTCAACTATTATACAAATTTTTTTTTTACTTGAATAGTTTTAAATCATCTGTACTGTAATAACAAAATTCCTAAAAGAAATGCACAGATAGATGATTCTGCACCGGCATTTGTCATGGTGGTGATGGAGTTATCACAGCACACCTGTAAAACATAGGAATCAAAAAATATTCGACTTCACAGGTAAAGATAAGGATTGCTGCTATGTTCACCAGATGGCAACAGTTTGGTTAAAACATGTGATAACTACAGTAAATTGTATGGAAAAGTCAAGGATGGAAACTGATCGTGTTTGTGTCAAAGCAAAATTCTGTTTTGATTTAATAAGAGATGTGGGCAATTTGTCTTCATATCTCATCCTCTCCTATACTATAGAGATGGAGATAGAGAAGAAGGGAATTTGAGTAATAAAGAGCCACATCCTACATTCTACCCACATCAGAAATTCTCTGTGTGCTACCAGAGATTGGAACTACCCGGAAGAGGGAGAGAGGTTGCTATCAGATATTAAATAGCAAGTTCAGCTTGCTATTTGTGTTATGGTGATTACTGCACTGCAATTCAGGTGGAAATTTTATCAAGTCCAAAGAAGGTGAGAATGTAGTTAGCGTAAATCTGTGGTTGAAAGACCCATGGAATGCTGAATCACCAACTCCATCAATTGATTGTGGATTCTTACTTTAAGTTAGTAGTCCATCTGTTACTACAAATCATAAATAACATGACACTTCACCTGTTTCAAGTCCCCCATCTCCTCCTAATTCTGTTTCTCAACAAGACCCAGTTGATATTGCTTTTCACAAGGACTCTCAGGGAAGAGATGTTATGACTTCCCTTGTTAGTGCTTCTATAGCTGTCAGCCCACATCATCAGAAAATCTTTCCTGCTGTCTCTTAGGAAATCCCCTTAAAATTAATGAGTAACTAAATCTTGCTCCTGAGTGGGAGGGAAAGATAATGGAGTATGAGTCTGCTGAACCAAAAGTGAATGGAGCCTCAGTTCGTTATTTGATGTCTGAGCTTCCAGAAGTGGTGAGGCAACTTCTGCAGGTGAATCACAGACTAGAAGATGTGATTGGTTCCTGGCCCACCCTCTCTGTTTCAGAGAGAGTCAAATGGAACTACGCCAGAGAGTACTACTGTAGAACACAACAGAACCTCAGCTCACTTCGGAAACATTTACAAATTTGGAGACAGCTGTGTATGTAGTATTTAACATTTTAAAAAATTTCGTTGTATAGTAAAGAGACCTTAAAGGATACATACTTCCTTGTATTTAAATATATATATATTCAATTTTCAATGACTACTTTGAAATTATAACATATAGTTCAAAATAGAATGGCTGTTAAAAAGTCAGGTTGCTGAGTTAGGGTTGGGGGCAGATGGCACTGTTTTAGAAATGGTGGAGGTGATCTAGTGACATCATATGTCGTGGCCATTAAGGCACGGAAGATAAGGAAATACTCCAATGTATCTCCAAATGGAAGCTCCTCAAGAAAAAATAGGCCAGATATGAATAGAGATTGAAAATCAAGTTAAATTTAGATTAGATGACTCCTGGTAAGTTGGTTAGTGGCAAAGAAGTGCTGAACAGCTGTTTAAACCCTGGAGTGGAGGTCTAAGAGAATGATCGCAGTTTCTAAGCTGGGGCTAGCAGAATGACAGATGGGATAGACCAGGAAAATTCGGGGGCAGGAATCCGTTCTAGTGAAGAACCCTAGAACAATGTCAATGGATTGAGGGTTTGAGCACCAGTAGTCCTAGCAGGGTTTGGAGGTGGAGTGAGGAAGAGAGATAGGCAAGAGCCAAGCATCAAGAGCTTAGCTCCGATTCAAGCCCCAAGTTCAGGTTTCAGTACTAGTAGAAGCGGTGAAGACAACACCCAAAAGTTTCCAGTGGCAGAAAATCAACACAGATCCAGACAAGCAGGAGAGGGCCGTCTTGGTCTTAAGGTGCTTTGGTACAAATTAGTAAAAGCCATCCCTTCTCCTGGGGAGATGGGACTCAACATCAGGTCTCGAGGCTTGGTGAGTCAATCATAGGCTGGTTGTCAGTCCCCATCCACCAGGGCCCACGTGTGGGACAACCTACGCAAGTGCACACAGTGGCTCTGCAAGAGTAGTTGCATCAGTGCATCACTGTATCATTGATTCTCACCCCGGGACCCCATTCCAGATCCATGGATTCAGAGTTTCTGGGGTAAGTTCCTGGAATCTGTATTTTTTCCCTTAAAATTTAAAAAAAGTATATATATATATATTTTGCAAAAGTAGTACCTGCTTATTGAAGTCAAAATCAAACAAGAATATGCATGAAGAAAAAAGTGAAAGGCTACCTTCCCCTTACGACCCCACCCCGACTCTCCAGGATTACCCACTCCTTATAGATTTTCTCTGTGCACATAAAAATGTATCCATATTATCTATATTAATGTCTCACGTGGGGTAAAAAATTATGAAGTAATATTCACAAAGTAACATGAAGTAATATATACATTCCCTACTCCCCCATCATTAAAACAAAGAGTTTTTGCCTACTTGGAACTCAATATTTTGGTTGTAGAGATGAAGACAATGAGTTAAAAGAGATATAGAACTTGAAGGAGGCTGAGATGTTTGTATCACTGAGGATTCTGGCAGGAAATAGATGGCGTACTCAAACTGGGTCATTGAGAAGGGCTTAATTAAGGGACTGTTTATAAAGGGGTGAGCAGGGTTTAAAGAAGCTAACTAGAGATGCAGAAGTACCCCAGCGCTAATAACAACTGGGAGCTGTTACCTCCTTGAGGCCTCATGGGGCAAGGAGTCGGGGCTGCTCCTGGAATCCATGCCGACAACTCAGCATGGAGGTATCCAAGGGAAAAAATAACTTGACCCTAACTCTCCTCCCTTCCTTCTACTTCCTGCCAAGGCTCCCCACTGGCCTGACCCAATTGGAAGCCAGAAGGCAAAGGAACCTGGTAATACTATCCATTTAGGTCAGCCGCCCAGGCCACAGAGCAGAACAGAGAAGGGGTTTGGAGGGGCAATAGGAGGATATCCAGCACATGTTTCTGAAAATTTATATCTTAGGAGGCAGAAGGAGGGATGGAAAAAACAAGCTAGAGCCCTGTACACAAAGAAAAAGAGGGGTTGGTATTTAGAGAGAGCAGAAGACACTTGAGTTTTGTCAATGTGCTGCTGCTGATTCTGCTGGGATGTGTGTGTGTGTGTGTGTGTGTGTCAGAAAGACAGAGGGAGACAAAGGCAAAGGGGATTTTAAAGAAATTTGATACAGATTATAAATTGAATGCTCTTTAATGGTCTACAAGACACTCCTGTAAAGATTGTGTTTCATTTTCAAATATTCTGGGTTGTCGGAATGCTGTTTTTTCTCTTCCTTCAAAGATGTACAGAGATATCTATACAAAGAGATTCATAATGGCGTATTCTTAGATGTGGAGAAAAAAGACTGGAAGGAAATATACCAAAATATCAACAGATTTAATCTGTAGAAGTAGGATTCTAGATGATTTTTATTTTTTATTTTGTGCTTTTTAGCATTTCCCCAACCTTGGCCATGAACATGCATTATTGTGCAGTAGTCTGGGCTTAGTCCTAGGCCCTTTTCCTTTCCTAATTTATACTCTCCCTAGGTGATCTCATCCATTCTCGTGGGTTTAAACGTCATCTATATGCTGAAAACTCCCACATTTATATTCCTATAAATCTCTGCTAAGATCTGGACTTATATGACCAGCTGCTCCCTGACGTCACCTCTCGATTGTCTGGTAATCTCAAAGTCAACATGTCTAAAGCAGAAGTCTTGATTTATTCTCTCTCCCTTTAATTGCCTGACTTCTTCTTTCCCAGGACTGAGGGTTTAAAATATACATTTTGTTAGTCAATTCACACGGTAAGAAAGGTTAATCGTTATGAAATATGTGCCTGTCCTAACTCAGATTTTATCTCCCTGTTCCCCATCCACAGAGTTTTCTTCCCCTAAAACATTATCTGGGTTTTTATCTTCTTTGTGCATACAACTATACATGAATATACATCTTTTTCATTTTACACAAAAGTTAGCACCTTTTATCCACTGCTTGGCATCTTGCATTTGTCTCCTAATGATGTATCTCAGAGATATTGCTATATTAATATATAGAGAGCTATTCATTCTTTTTAATACCTGCAGAGCATTCCATTATGTGAATAGGGCTAACTTTTTTTTTTCAACAAGACCCTATCCTAAGACTAGACTATTTACATTTTAGTTATATTATATGTAATAAAAATCGTACCATACCAGACTTACTATTATACAACTGTCTTTTTTTTGACCCATCAATATATTGTGGGCATTCTTCCATATTAGTACACACAGACCTTTTTACTCACAGCCTCCATATTTTATAACATAGATATATCATAATTCACCCAACCACTCCTTTGTTTATGAACACCTAGGTTGTCTCCAGTCTTTTGTTTTCGTAAGCAAGGCTGCAGTGAACATTTCCCTCCAATTCCCCGTGGCAGTGTTCACCAAATGCTGTTTCTTTTTCTCCGAGCCCACAGCTCATCCACATTTCCCAGGCTCCCTTCCAGGTAGATAGGGCCTTGCGGTCAAATTCGGGCAAAAGAGTGTAGGTCAAAGTGATGTTTGCCGCTCCTAGACCTGGTCCATAAAAATCTCCTGCATCATCCTCTCTGTGTGTTCTCTCCTTCTTCAACTTCCAGCTTACTGGAGGGGACTCCAGGCCCTAGAGAAAGGCGGAGTCACCAGATGGGTCTCTGAACGACTTTGTGAGCGGTCTCCTTGCTGACTTGCGTGGGACTGTGATATGGGTACAAAACACACATTTATTATATTGAACCACTGAGACTTTTTTAGGTTATTTTTCACTTCCATTAGTCTACTCTAAATAGTGAGCAGCATATGTGGCTCTACCAGTATTCTTATGGAATGGATTTTGAGAATCACTAAGCCTAAAGAGGCTAAACATTTTAAATTTGACATTTGTTGTCAATTTGTTCTCCAAAAAGCATACCTCAGCTTACACACCCTCCAATGGCGTGTGAAATAGTCAAGGAGAATGAAAATATCTCTTGAATTTATTTTATAAAATAGATATAAAGGAGTAATTACAGTGAAATCTAAAAGACAAAATTAAAGTGAAATCTAAATTATAGCTATTAGATTGCAGTAACATTAAAAGTTTAAATGGTAAACATAAAAGTTACTTTTGTTTAAAAGATATTTGTTTCCAGTGTTGGTGGGTGAGAGGGTGTCTGAATTTTGTTCAAAAGCTCTCTAGGTGATTCTGATGCTGGGTTTGGAAACCACCAGCCTGCTGTGTTATGGATTCCAAGTGGTTAAATGCTGTATGTTCAACGGTTCAATGGTGCCTCTCAGAAAGTGTCTTGGAGAGAAAGAAAAACATCCCACGATTTCACTCATATATGGAAGATAAACAAACACATGGACAAAGAAAACAGATTAGTGGTCACCAGAGGGCAAGGGGGTTGGGAGGGTGGGCACAGGGGTAAAGGGGCACACATGTATGGTGACCAACAAATAATAATGTAAACCTGAAATTTCACAATGTTATAAACTATTGTGACCTCATTTTAAAAAAAGCATGGAGTCGTATGTACCAATAGAAGGATCTTTTCCAGTTTGGACTCAATCTAGAAGTTGTGCTTCTACTCTTGTTGCCTCTGGCAGGCTTTCGAACTCATCCTGTCATCATAGCACAGACAGGACAGCAAGTCAGTCGCAGAGGGCCCTCAGAGCACTGATTAAAAGCCATAGGATCGAGTGAATAGACAGAGAAACAACTCCTACATAACAGCTCACTGGTAGCAGATATTTTGCAGAAACATCCTGGTGAAAAGTAAAGTTTCCTTAGGAATCAATTGATGAGGACTTTGTCTGAATTCAAAATTCAGATTAAAAAATAAAAAACAACCTAAACTAGGAATTAAGTATATTCTACAATCGGCATAGACGGCTACAATTCAAGAAATGAATCATTTCTGCAGAGAAGAAGTGAATCAACAGAAACCACCCAATAAGTAAAGGAAAAGAGAACTAGATCAGAGCAGACTCCTTCCCTACTCAACATCTGCTGGAAGGATTTATTAAATCCGATCAGAAAAAACTGGAAGTTAAAATTAGAATTTTAATATATGTATATTTTGCTAAAATTGACTACATTGCAGACAGTATATGGGTCTTATTTCTTAATGTGAGCTGAATTCTCAACTAATCCTACAGTTATCTTTAATAAAATCCCAAGTTAATTCTCGTCAGAGAGCGGGATCGCATGCAATCCTAACTGACAAGTTAGGTATGATTTTGGCCCTCAGAGTGGGCATTCTAGATTTACCACATGTCTTCAAAAACAGTGTCTTTATGAGACACGCTCCTGTCAAGGGCATTACATTTTCCATATGCTGTCAACTTTGGGGGGGGTCTGGTGGCAGCGTTAACTCCCAGTCATAGGCAAGTTGGGATTCGAGGACAAGAAATAAATTTGTTAGTGGTAGGGTTCTAGGATGCCCAGAAAGGGCTGTATTGCAGAGGAAAAACCTGGGGCATGAAGATGATTGAGGAACAATCGGAAAGGTTATTTGACAGTAAGCTACTGACCTACGGTTCCTCAGTCTCTTAAGTTAACAAAAGTACTCAACTCAGAGGCTGAGGAAAGAGGACATTAGATAGCTCTAATTGTAAATGTCGGAGGACGGCAGAGATAGGCGTCCTGCTGGGGTACACTTAGTGTCTTATTATTTATCTTTTGTGTCATTTCATTCATTTATTTATTGAACACATATTTGCTGAATACCTACCATTTGCTGGTCACTGTGCTATGAAGGATACTATGGTGGACAAGGTGGATCTGGCCCCTACTCTCACAGATTTTAGAGCTGGAGACGTTTGTCTAGAAATCATGAGCAAATTATTCAATGGCTGGAATGGTGTATGGGCATCGACAGTTAGGACAAACACCAGCCATTGTGCCATACTAATTTCTACAACTAAGTATCAGCTCTGAGGTCTACTAACTTTATTAATTTGTTTTATTATAGGTAAATATTAGTTTTTTAAATAAATATTGTTGTAGTACTTACTGGAAGACTGAGAGAAAAACCAGATTTTGATTTTCAACCCTGAAGTAGTTATGTATAACTGTGCAGACACTGTAGAAGCTAAACATGCATTCCACCTTCCTCTTTTATTACAAAACCCCACTTTCTGCAGGGAATCCATCTTCTTCCACTCTACCGTGTGCTTCATGAAGCCAGTCATGGTAATTCCATTTCTATCGCTACCGATCCATTTAGGAATGACTATGTGATTCAGTTCTGGCCACTGAGACCGGAGGAGATACAGGCTGGGAGGCTTCTGAGACAGGTTTCCTTCTTAAAAAGAGACACAGATATAATTGTTCATGCATGGCAGCTACCTTGCAACCATGAGGGAGCTAGCCTGAAGACAGTCAACAGAGGAGATGACAGATCAGAAAGCTGGACGTACCTGCGTCCTTAATAAGACACTGAGTCACCGAATGCAGCAGCTGTGGAGCTGCCTGTCTGTGGACTTCTTATTATGCGAGATAATAAATGTCCATTGTTTAAGGCAATCAGGTTAAGCTTTCTGTTATTTGCAGTTAAAAGCCTGATACTTTCCTGAGAAGAATCACTGCAGATCACCTGATGGCAGCTACTTGATGGGAAGCGCGTGGTTCTAAGAAGGAAACGAAAGGTCTCCTGCAGAGCTGGCCACAGAATTGTAGACAACAGTGAGAAGGATTTCCACTGCTTGCTAGAAAAAACTTCAAGAGGTTTCCATAACTTTTAGGAATTCCGAAGACAGTTATGGGTGTATGTTTGTGTGTGTGTGTGTTACAGTGATTTTAAACCTAATGGAGAGCTCTTTTCACAGTTTTGTTTTATCAGTAACTTAAATGAATGTTTTAAGGCTATGGCACTTATTATTTCTTAGAAATGGGCACTAGATGAAAAAATGAAGATTGCTAACACTTAGTGCTTACTAAACCCTGGGCATATGTTAAGTGCTTTATGTACATTATCTTTATTGTTCTTCAAAACAACCCTATGAAGTAGATACTGTTAGTAATCCCATTTTACCAAAAAAGGCATTATGGCTGAGAGAATTTAAATAACTTGCCCAAAGTCGCATGTAAGTAGTAAAAACCATAGTCTGAAACCCAGGTCTGTGTGACTCCAAACCCCACGCACCTAGGCCTTATGCACAAGGACGTATTTGCCACTTTCCAAAGTCTTCCTTTGGCCATTTTCCTTCATGGACCCAGCAACACTGTCTGGAGGTTGCCTTGTTAGTTATGCAAACAGCCAAGCTGGTTACACAATCAGGGAGAGAAGGCCAATTCTGGCACTAATTTTAGGGCAAACCACAGATGTCTTTGATGTTTTCATTGTACATGAGAACAGAGCCAGTGATCCGACAGCTGCTGGCAGCCCTGATCAAATATGCAGAATATTAAAGCAGCTTTATCTCAGCGCCTAATTACAGCTGGCACAGAGGAGATTTATTTTGCAAAGGAGGAGATGTCAAATGGTATCAATGCAATATATAACCAAATATGATTGCCTCATTTTATTTTCTCAGGGCTGTCCAATTACAGAGCCCTTTTTGGAAAAGCGTTTATTAAATGATGTTCCTCTCATCCATGTAACCCAAACTTTTAGACATTATTGGAACAGCTCAACTGCTTTATTGTCTTATGCCTCAATTTACTTTCTTTTCTTTTTCTTCATATGCAAAATAGATCCAGCACTTAATTCCTAAAGCGCATGTAACTATGAGATTCTTGTCTACTCCAGGTTTATATAGCCATATAACCAACGTGATGGGACCATAATTTAATGTCTTTTTACCATCAAAAATTGTTTCATATTTGTAATGACAGAAAAATGTCTGTATAATGCTGATATGGGGCAAAGAACTAATAGGGCTGAGTGAGGCAGGGGTACAGAGGCCCATGCGCTCAGCCGCGTATGGGACATTCTGAGGGGCAAGTCTCACTCTAGAGCTCTGTCTCTGCTCAACCTTCCTGCTTCTCCTTCCTTTCAGTGTTGATCTCTCATAAACTTCTTACACCCCAGAGTCCATCTCGGCATTTCTTGGTGTCTGCTTCTAGAAGACCCAACCTGTGACACCACGTAAAGTGAATCGCTTTAGAGCACTTCTACTTTTGAGGGGATGATCTTTCATCCGTCATTTGAGAGTAGACTATATATTGAGTTAAAGTCCCGTGATGACTTTCAGTATTAAATGGCTACATTAAAATTTATCAATTATATACCAGAAACTTAAATTTTTCTCAACACACTGAAATGCATTGCTAAAGCAATATGCATTTTTTGTCCCATTTTTATCTTTCTTGGCTTGATTGTAGCATCTGACACTCTAAGCCCCTCCCTGCTTGAGCCCTTTTCCCTGTTCCATTTCAAAGAAAAAATATACTCTATTTTTCTTTTGCCCTTCCTGGCTGCTCCTTTATAACCTTGCTTATTGTCTACCTCGGTGTACACCAAGATTCCGTCCTTGGCCTTTGCTTGTCTACCTTTACTTCCTTTTCCTGGATGACTTCATCACATGGCTTCAACATCTGCTCATGTGCTGGTTATGTCCAGTTTTTGAATGTACAGTTCAGACATTGCTACTGAGCTCCAGAGCCATACTGTTTCTCAAAACAAGAACATTCCAAATGGAATGTTGTATCTCCACATCCTTTCTCCAAAAACATCCCACAATGAAGGTAACCGGCAACGGCAACCTGTTCATCCTCCAATAGTCCCATATCCATGAATAGCACCACTGCTAGCTCTGTGATCTCAGCCTGAAATCTGGGAGACAACTTAGACTTCTTCCTCTCACTAACTCTCCATATCCAAGCTATCCCAAGATCTTAGACTCTCCCTTCTGAGGAGCTGACTCTCTTCTTGAGTCATCTCACTTCTTTCTTTCCACTGTCTCTTAGTCCTTTTTCCACGGGTGGCTTAAAGTCTCCAATATTGTCTTATAACCCTTCTCCTTAAACTCTTCCTTTTTTTCCCCTCTACCATCTGATCATGCTATGCCACTGCTTAAAATCTTCCCAGGGCTGCCAGCTTAACATGCAAGGTCCTTAGTGATATGGACCTTGTCTATCTAGTCTCGTTGTCATTCATTCTTCAGTGTCTACCCTGAGCCCTGGGCATACATGCATCAGGCAGAGCCACGCTCTAGTGCCTTAGCAAGATGTGGTTCCCTCTGCTTTCTGCAGGAATACCCTTTCTGTTCCCATCATCCTCTCCTCAACTAACTCTTCCTCATCCTTCAAAACTCAGCTCCTGGGGCTGGCCCAGTGGCACAGCGATTAAGTTTGCACACTCTGCTTCTGTGGCCTGGGGTTCACCGGTTTGGATCCCAGGCACGGACCTAGGCATTGCTGCTCAAGCCATGCTGTCCCACAAATAAAGCAGAGGAAGATGGGCACAGATGTTAGCTCAGGGCCAATCTTCCTCAGCAAAAAGAGGAGGATTGGCAACAGATGTTAGCTCAGGGCTAATACTCCTCAAAAAAAAAAAAAAAAAAACCCAGCTCAGCTCCTGCTGAGATCACCTTTGGAAGGTCTTCTCAGACCCCCTCCGCCGGCACCTGAGCACATATCTATCAAGGCATTTATCATATTGTGAAGGGACTTGTTCTCCCAAAGGGGTCTACAAAATTCCTTGAGAACAGCAGTTATACTTTATTGGAGTTTATATCAGGCTATATGCAGAGTGCCTCTCATATAGTAGACTTCATAATGTGTTGGTGAGATGAATGGAAATGAAGTTGTATAAAAATGTAATTACTTTTCAATGAATGGTTGTAATGGTAGATTTCCAAAATGCACATGCACATATTGACTTTCTGCCATGTAGATCCTTGGCACATTTTAGAAAAGATTTTTATCGATACTATATATTACACACACATGCATACATTCACACACATTAGCAACTTTTACATTGGCTTTTACTTAAAAAATTATCTATAACAAAATTATTGGTATACAAATTATATATAATATGAAAGTATTTTTATATAATTTTATAATATATAATATTTATTACATATAATGCAAAATTATTTCTGTATAAATTATGCAATATAATACTTATATGTTATTTTATATAATTTAATATTTATTATATATTTTAATATAAATTTCTATAGCTATATAATATGTATTATAAAAGTATTTATATATAAAGTATAATTTTATATGTAATGTAAAATTATTTTAATATAATTTTAAAAGGAAAAGCTAACGTTGAAGTTGCTAATGAGGACGTTTGAGTAGGCGTCGTGTTTTTCATGGATGAGCTGACACACTGTTTCTGCTTCTTCAAACTGATTGTCAACATGTGGGTAAATAACAATCTGCTGACTTTGAAAAATTAGTTATAATCTATTTCACATAATACATGCAAAGCACAGCGGGCAATGGCCCATAATTGAAGGATTAGTTTTGGGCCTTAGGGTGGTTTTTAAAATTCACAGGTTGATAGAATGTTACACCCCATATGGACCCAGAATATTCTCATCAGGGAGTTTCCAGGACTCTCCTTCTACAGAATACCACGTGTACCGGGTATCAGGAGAGAGGAGCATCCTTCCCAGCAGCTGGAGATCTTCCCTGGTGATAAGGTGAGCAGGAGGCTGAAAGTGCCTTAGAAGAATCTGAATAGGGCCTGAAATGGATTAGATCTGTAAAACTACTTAAGTCCGTTCTAATTTTTCTGCTGTCAAAGGCGCACTGCAGCTTTTTCTTGTCTCCAGTCTGAATCTTGCATCCTGCTAAAATTGCTCTACGCACGCTGCTCCTTTCAGATCTTAATGGCTTGCCAGCGTGGAATAAGAGGCTGCCCATGTGACTGGTATCTCTTACATCCCTTTGCTGACTTTGTCTCTTGCTCCCACCTGTCTGCATCGATCTGCACCGTTTCCCTTAAGATTGCGTGCCTGCCTTTTATCTCCAGTTACTTCTTTCCTTTCCTGATACTCTGGTTGTTTTAGGACCCTTTTTGAATCTCCCAGGAGGGACCTTTTCAACCCCCAAGTTTCACCAGTCTAATCCTAACCAGCACAGGCTGGTTGGGAAGTGAGAGAAAAGAATCTCTTGCTACTACTCTATGTGGTGCAGCTCTCGGCTCCTGGGTAGGGGTGCGGGTGTTTCTATTATGAACTGTCTCATTAGTTTGAAACACCAGAACAAAGCGGTGATTTGGCAAGCCTGAAGTCGCAGGCGCGCTCATAGCAACTTGCTTCTACTAGCAACATGAGGATTAGAAACACTTCCTTGCCAAGTGGTTTTGAATCAGCTAGAAGCGGGGGAGCGAGTCTGGCTTTCCTCTGCTGAGGGTGACAAGGCTTTAGAGTATTTGTTAATTGTCAAATCTTTTGTTTAGAGAGGCAAAATATACATACATACACACATCAAAAAAGTTTCTTGGTTCCTTACTAGGCTTTATGCTATTATTAGTAAGAATGTTTGAGTTTGCAAGGGAGGCTTATAAATCAGCTCTCAGATATCTTTGCAAAACAAAGCTAAAACACAGTTTAAAGAATCAAAAACAGCATGTATCTACAGGGATTTAAAGCTGAATCAGGAATGTATTTGATGTTTTTTAAAAGGAATAAGTAACTAAAATTTAAATTAATCTGCTTTCCCTAAAAACCCAGAGCAATGAAAAGACATGATGACAATTGTGCTGGGCGTGTGTGAGGGGTAGAGGTGGGGTCTGAACTGGGAATGAGATTTCTTGAAGGAAATCTACAAACTGGGCCAAGCACACATGAATCGTGTGACTTCACTGAGTTGGAGGAGTGCTGAGAGCATCATGCTGATCTCAGATGTCTTCCCCTAGGAGAAATGATCTCTCTTTTCTTGGAATGACTGAAGCACTGAAAGTCTATTCCACCCTTTGGCACGTATTTTATGCTATCCTGTAATGTCATCTCTTTCAGCAATGTTTTATCTCTCCCCTAAAACAGGTATCTTTTTATGTGTCTGACTTCCCTAGGATGTCCATTCACTCCAGGTTGCCTGAGGCAGTTCTGATTTATGCCTGTTGTTACGGTGTAGTTGTTAATAGTGCCCCTTTTTACTCTCAAAGTGTCCTGGTTTGGCTGTTTACTCATAAGGTTACCTTAGTCTTAGTCCAACTAAACTGAAAACTCCTGTATCAGTTAAGGTCCTAGCAAAAAAGAGCATTCTCTACTGGGATTTTGAAAAGATCTCAATGAAGGGACTCTTTATCAAAGCGTGGGCAGGGTTAGGGAAATTAACCCCTAGGAAGGATGCTGAGGCACCAAGCCTGAAAAGCCAAAGGGAGGAAATGAGGTTACGGGAGCCCAGTCAAGAAGCAGAGCCTTAGGAGTCGAGAGGCAGAGCCTTAGGAGAGGGCCCACCCTAGAGAAGCCATAGTCTTGGAAGGACTCAAACACTGCAGAACTGGCCAAGCAAGGGAAGCAATTCCCTACCCATCTGTCCTCCCACCACGGGTCTCCTGACTATCCCTTCCATTGGCTGAACCCAAATGGAAGCCAGAAGGCAAAGGAGCCCTGGTGAGAAAGTTGGAAGGTGTTAGCTTCCCTCTGAGAAAGGGCAGAGAAAGGCAGAGAATGGATGGAGCGGGTCAGGGAGTTGGGGGGTCAGTAGGAAGGCAAACAGAGAATACGGCCCCTTCAGTGGAGTTTCTTTGTCTCCAAGTTAATTAAAAAATATCTCTGGGTACATGAATGCAAAACACTGCAAGAAAGACCTCGATGAGCAAGACTTGGCACCTACTTCAGGGAATATACTCTCTTTGTTGGAGGAACAGGAAACAAACATAAGAGAGTTAAACTGCAAGACTGAAGGTAAATAGCAGTTGAGTACAACAATATAAAAGAGGTGCTTAGCAGTGTATGGTGATTGTTGGATTAATGGTATACACTCTAGATGTTAGAGGAGTTCAGAGGATAAAAGATCACAATGAGTTGGAAGAATTTGAAAAAGGATTTGTGGAAGAAGAAAGGTTTTCAGTGGCATCGAAATTAAAACGGACTTGATGTGGGCAAGAAGGAGAGGAAAGCCTTCTTTGGGCCAATGGGGTGAGCAACAGCACAGTTGTCAGCTCGAAACACACCGTCCTCTGGTAGGAGGGCTGGGAATTTTTCTGAGATTTTCAAAAATTCCAAAATTATCCCAGGCAATTTCCTGCGGAAATGTCTAAGAAGAGTTAATTGGATTGGAAGAGATATGGGTTGTGAGTTTATTCATTCCTTCAACAAATATTTCTTGAAGGCTTCGTATGTATCAGGCACTGCTCTGGATCTGCTGGTGCCAAGTAAAGTAAGATATGATTCTTTCCCTTGAGGACGGGAAATGGAAAAGGTAGGCAAGGAAGCAAGTCATTATTTTGCTCTGTGATTGTAGAGGTGAGCCCAGAACATGCGTGAGCACATAGGAGATCATCTAGATGACACTGAGGCAGGACGAGGGGCGGGGGAGTTAAGAAAGACTTCCTAGGGGAGGTGACACACTCTGAGTTCTGAAGGGTGAGCAGCAGTCTTACAATTGTGTGTCCCTTTATTTTTCTTTATTCTGCTGCATTCTAAAAAAAGGAAGTAAAATGGTTGGTTTAAGAAGCACGCAGAACAGGACGTAAAGAAAATTAGATAAAACAAGGGGTGAGTTATTTACCCTTTACATACATAGTCACATTTGATCTCAGACCAGCCTAACAAAGTTGTAGTTTTATCCTCATTTATTGATGAGGAAGCTAAACCTCAGTGGTTAAAATACCTTGCCCAAAGCACACAGTCTTGATGGGCAGTGGCAGCAGAACAGAACCAGGCCGGTTTAACTTCAGTGTCTGTGATTTCTGATACAAGAGATGTGCTTGTGGCTTACCTCACCTGCACTGAGCTTGTGGCCTGAAGATGCTTCACTGGGTAGTAAAGGATAGTTGTGCAATTTGAAGGACTGAATCGTGAGTCAGTGAGGGGAAGTGGGAGAGGCGGTCTGAGCAGAAGAATCCATGTGTTCAAAGGAAGACGGGTGTAAGGGAGCATTGCGTATTGGAAGGATAATACAGTAGGTCCCCCTTATCCAAGGGAGATACATTCCAAGACCCCCAGCAGATGCCTGAAACTGTGGATAGTACTGAATCCCAGATATACTGTTTTTTCCTATGCATACATACCTGTGGCAAAGTTTTTATAAATTAGGCACAGTAAGAGATTAACAAAAATAATCTCTTCTTTGGCATATCCGAATTGCTAGCATCACTACTCTTGCACTTTGGGGCCATTATAATGGTTATTTGAACACAATCACTGCTATAATGTGACAGTCAATCTAATAACTGAGACGGCTACTAAGTGACTAATGGGTGGGTAGTGTATACAGCATGGATACCCTGGACAAAGGGATGATTCAGTTCTGGGCAGGATGGAGCAGGATAGCACAAGATTTCATCACACTACTCAGAATGGCACACAATTTAAAACTTAAGAATTGTTTATTTCTGGAATTTTCCATTTAATCTTTTTAGATTGCATTGACCACAGGTAACTGAAACCACAGAAAGTGAAACCGTGGATAAGGGGGGGGACTACTGTAATAGATCATTATGATAGGAAGAACTAAAAGGAACAGTGAGAAATGGGGCTGGAGAGGTTACTGAGGGGCAAATTCTGAAGGGCTTTGTATATCCCTTCACCTGAAGGTGGTAGAAGCTATGGAAGGAACTTAAGCACAGAGTGACATGACTAGCTGAGAATTTCTCAAAGCTCACTAGGACAGCAATGTGGGCAAGTCTGGGTCAGGACAAGACTGGAGGCAGGGGGGCCATTTATGGGGCTTGCTGCAGTCATGGGGCAAGAAGTTGGTGGAAATGGGAAACGAGGGGGTTGGAATTGGGAGTGATTATGGAGAAACCACTAGACAGAAGTAGGCACCTGGATTTGGGAGTAGAGGAGACAAATTCTTACTCGAGCAGCTACTTGGGTGATGCCATTCACGATAAAGGGATCCTAGAGAAGAGCTAGTGTGGAGTTTGGGGGTGAATTCAGATAATGATGGCAAACGGTACTAACAAAGATAAGAAGCTTAGCTTTTTTTTTTCTTAAAGATTTTATTTTTTTCCTTTTTCTCCCCAAAGCACCCCGGTCCATAGTTGTATATTCTTCATTGTGGGTCCTTCTAGTTGTGGCATGTGGGATGCTGCCTCAGCGTGGTTTGATGAGCAGTGCCATGTCCGCGCCCAGGATTTGAACCAACGAAACACTGGGCCGCCTGCAGCAGAGCACACGAACTTAACCACTCTGCCATGGGGCCAGCCTCAGAAGCTTAGCTTTTTAACCTTCCTGTTCTGTCTAGTTACTTAGCTTATTATAGGCATAGAAAAAATATGGCAGCTCCAGAAGAATATTGGTTCTCAATAAAAGCTAAATGTATTTATTTAATTTGACAAGGTTTATTGTTTTTGTTACAAAAGTAACATACATACAGAAAATTTAGAAGATACAGACAAGCGAAAAAAGAAATTGTTACCCAAATACAATCTTACAATGACTTGTAACATTTTGGCATATACATTTTATATATATGCATATTTTTCTAAAATCTTGAGTAATGTTCTCATGACTAAATATATCATGCACACCTGTCAATAGCGTTAATAATTCTGTAAGATCTTTTTGGAGACTGTGTGGTCCTCCATTTATGAGTGTTCTGAATTTAATTGAACCATGTTCCTGTTGTGAACATTTAGGTTGTTTCCAATTTTTTACTGTTATAAACAGCACAGCAATAAAGTAATTAGAATTTAAATTTACTAATTAGCCTTTGGCTTTTTCATAGCACAACTGAGATTAGGAAATCAAGTTTGGGCATGCATTGTTTTAATAAAATGGTTGTGCAGAGGACAGTTGTTTTAAAAGTTCTCTGAAAGAAATATATAGTGTTCTGTTTAACTCTCAGGTATGAGAAAAAACTGATATAAATGTGTATTAGAGGAAAATAGTTATAAAAGAAATTGGTATGGCTACTAAAAAGGAAGTGTGGAAACTACCTGTGAGTTGAGTTACCGTCTATTTTTGGCGAGGACAGAGACCATATTTCCTAATGGGATTCCTTTGCGTTAATGACTTTTTCAGTGTCTCCCCAAGGAGGGCAAGCAATGTGATCAGCTCTTCACAATGATCTAGGAATTGATTAACACGGTGAATAAATGCTACTATAGTTGAGTTCAACTTTCTTTTGATTATGTACAGTGAATCTTTTGCGTATATCTTTTAAATTTTTCGCTTAAGTTAGAAGCAACCCTTGGGGCTACAAAATATACTGTAGACCCCCCCCCTTTTTTGATTGATCGTTGCCCTCTTCCTCAGAATGCTTACTAATTACACTCTGTGTGAGGTGCCCCTGTCAGGCTTCTAATAGTCAATCAACTGAGATTCCTTTTCCCCAATGAAGATGCAGCACACTACTTAGAAGAGGTGTTTCTGGCTTGTCTGGATAAGGCTAGACTCTTGATACCAGCACAAAAGGGCTCTAGGAGGCCAGTGGTCTACGTCTAGACAATAGAATATATGGGTTCCCCCAAAGTGTTGGGAAAATCACCTGTAGCTGTGAACTCTGAGACATCTTGGCTGGGTATAGATACGTCTCACCAGGATCAATACCTCTTTTCTATTGCAAATATCTTTTATTCTAAAATAAGATGGATATACACTATAATTTAACCCTATGCGTAACTTTAAAAGACAGGGGCCTAAGTGTAACATAAAGGAGAAATTAAAGAAAGTAATTTATAATAAAGAAACTCAGATTGTAGTCAGGTGCTAGCAGTTACACACAGAATCAGTGTGACTGTGACAGCTATAAATGCAGACTGATACTGGGATGTCATTAGACTCAAATACCACACGCGGCATCACCACTGGTGATGTGATTTTCCAAAATGATGAACAGCTCTTGGTGAAGTTGTGAGTGAGACAGCATCCAATCTTCCTTGCATTTATGTGGTGGTTGCATTCCTAGAAAATTCGGTGTTTTTAAAACGATTCAAAAATACTTTGTGTTTTATGTATAAAACGAAGTTAGGCTCAGATCACTGTAAACAGGTTTTTCACCTACATGAGTGACATTCAAAGCTCATCTCTGACATGAGACAGTTCTTTGTTTGCACGACTGACCCACATATTATTGGACATCTCTAATCCTGGCCAATCATACCCCATTCACTGTATAAATTGAAAACATCCGCAAAATTACAAAATGTCCCTTTAGGGGGCTATATTTCCCGTATCTTCACTCCAACCACTGCTTTAACAGATTCTGGCTCTTATTGACCTAGAAGGATTTGCTCTGAGGTGGGGAAAACTAGGTAAACCTGAGTTATCTCATAATTTTTTAAGAATTATGAGGTAAAATACACATCATAAAATTTACAATTTCAACCATTTTAAGTATACAGTTCAGTGGCATTAATATATTCATATTGTTGTGCAGCCATCACCAGCATCCGTCTCCATAACGTTTTCATCTTTTCCCCCGGATTTTTTTTAAAGAGATCATGTCGTGTGTTTTATTTCTATTTTCTTTACATCTTCCCAGTGGAGCCTACCTTGGGCTGTTTCTTGATTTTGATCAGGCTAGATTTGTGACTCAATTTTCTGTCAAGTTGGCCATGCGTTGACCTCTGCCTGTGCTGACCACACTCCTACCCCTAGTATGAGGTAACAACACATGCCCCATTCCCACACGCCCTGTCCCCACAGAGTTCAGTAGCTATATCCAAGGCTGAGTAACCCTATGATCCTCATCAATCTCCATTCCAGAAAATTCACTTCTCCCTTGTTACATCATTTCACATTAATTTGGTCATTTTAGACTTCCTCATATTCAACCTTACATTCCTGCTTTGCTTGTCTACATCTGCCTATCTGAAATAGCATGTTGTTAGGCTGCATAGTTGTCAGAAGAGGCAACTTGGCAAGGCGGAGAGAGCATTGGACCTGCAATCAAAAGGCATGAGTGTAACTCCAGCGCTGTCATGTCCAGTAGTCCCCACTCATCTTCAAGGATATGTTTGGAGACCCCCAGTGGATGCCTGAAAGCTCAGATAGTACTGAACCCTATGCATACTATGTTTTCTCCTATACATACATACCTATGATAAAGTTTGGTTTTATAAGTTAGGCAGAGCAAGAGAGTAACAATAATAACTAATAATAAAATAGAACAGTTATAACAATATACTATAATCAAAGTTAGATGAATGTGGTCTCTCTCTCAAAGTATCTTATCATACTGTACTCACTCTTCTTCTTGTGAGGGTGTGAGATGATAAAATACGTGGTGAGATGAAGTGAGGTGAATGACGTAGGCATTGTGACGTAGCGTTAGGGTGACCTTCTGACTATCCATCAGGAGGACTTTCTGTTTCTGGATCTCGGTTGCCTGCAAATAACTGACACCGCAGAAAGCGAAACTGCAGATAAGGGGGGACCACTGTACTAGCTGGATGACCAAGTCCAGGAGCCTTCAATGCTCTGAAGCTTGATTGCCTCATCTGAAAGCAAGAGGGCTGGTCATTAGATAATCTCCAGCTTTAAAAATACAAGTTTATAAATTAATTTCTGTAAAAGATAATATCTACTTTACCTACTCCATAGGACTTTCACTTCAAATGTAAGTGAAAATCAAAAAGTATAAGGTATTATTAGATAGCTCTGATTGTAATAGAAGATGCTTAATACATGCTTTTTCACTGACAAGATATACAATGAAACACACTAGTAACTGGGATTCTAAAAACATAGGCTGGATAATACAACTTGTAAACCCAGATGCAGTTTGCTTTATTTAGTAGAGATCTACTGCTCAATAAATATTTGTTAAAAGAATGTATGTGCTCCAGAAAAGTTATGTAAAACCTCAGACTTTGGGTATTTGGTAGACAGTAATTAGACATTTAGCATGAGAGGAAGGTGGAATTCCAGAGAGAAGTCCTGGGGTGTCAGCAGATGTAGGAGGTTGATTTATGCCTGTGCTTGTGAGAACATAGCTTGTCTTTATTGGCCCTTAGGAACGTTACCCTAAAAGTGGGCCTGACAATGATATTATCTATGAAAAGAGAGGCAACCATCCAACGGAGCTGCAATAGAGGCGCTGAGGAGTAATATATTATCGAATGTTCCATTCCCATGTACAAAGATGTTTGAGGCTGGTTGTTTATGTCACAGACCAGCCAGTGCTGTTCTGAGCTGATTGGCAGGCTGAGGTAAAATTTTGAATGTGTGCTCCATATTACACAGAACTATATACATTGATTTATATATTTTAAAAACTGGATTATGTCCTTAATGAAAATAGATGAGCTTGCTTCCATTAAGGCTAGGAAAATTATAATAAATTCTGTTTTTGGTATAAATTAAATGTTTAAATTTAAAATAATGTGACTTTTAATACATTTACCTTTCAATTTTTTACTATTTCTTAACTGTTTTAATGTTCTGGAAAAACTCATATGTGTATAAGGTATTGTCACATAGCCCTTATTGTAATTACACATTAAAACATACATAAAACAGTACATCAGGGTGCACATTTTCCCTTTGCCTTAGGCTCTCATATGGCGTGGCATAGCACTATCAGATCTGTTCTCATTTAAAATTTTGTTCATCATGGACTTTTTGGCATTAGTTTAGATTCTTTAAAATATTTCTATTAAAGTATGATTTATCTTGGTTACTGAGGTTTTGTGTCCCCTTAAATTTTGTGCCAGAAGTGAGCATTTCATTTGCTTCACTGAGTCCTGGCCTTGGTCCCAACCCTTGATCCCAACCAACAATAACACAAAACCTGCTATAGGAGCGGGAGCTGTGTCACTGTGCTAGAGGACACATTCAAATCCAACTAATTTCCCCACAAGCCAGGCAAGTTGAGGAAGCAGCAGCTCACAGGGAGGGAAAAGGGTGAGCTTTGGAGGGAGACAGATTTGGCATCAAACCCTAGCTTGCTTCCTTACCAGTCCAAGCAATTACTTAACCAACCTGAACCGGTTTCTTGTCTTTAAAAGGGATAATTTTTTAGTGAGAGTTAAATGAGATGGCTTATGTAAAGCATCTGGATTCAACAAATGTTAACTTGTCCCTTTCTCTATTTTAGTGATAGTAAACTGACTCACAAACACTGAGTTTCCCAAAGACATGCTCCCAGAGGATCTAGCAGCCAGATTTGCACCTGGGTTTAGGGAGTAGAAGTCCTGCCTGTTTTCACTAAATCACACTCCTTAATCCAGCTGTGCAGGGCCGCCTCTTTCCAGGGGCGTACTTCCTGCTTCAACTGCCCGGGAGAACTCGGATGAGCAGCTCCAGAGCAGAGGCGGGATGCGAGCCCTTCAGCCCCGCCAAGCAACAAACAGCAACACAGCTGGGAGTTCCTTCTCCCTTTTCTGACCCTACAAAAATTTATTAGCAAGAGATGGGATCCCCAAAAGATTAGAGGGAGGCAAGGAACTGGAAGAGTTTTTCAATATTCAAGACAGTTTGAAAATAGGAATTAGATATGTTTATTAATCATACACATTTTGGTAAATTCCTTATGATGATTTAGATTTTACTTCATTTTAGAGGCTGATTCTGTAGAATAAATTGAAAATTTCTTGGAATGGCCGAAAGCCTTGCATCTTTCTTAGGGGCGATTAGCTGTGCTTACAGTAAAACTGTGCATGTGTATATTTGGGACATCTTTATAACAAAAAATACTTTATAGCAAGTAATCTACATGTCAGAAAATAAAAGAATGTTTCTGTGAATTATGGCATACCATAAACTGTTATGCTGTCATTAGAAATGATATTTTCTGTGACTAATTGAGGGAAAAAGGTTCATGATAAAATGTAAGATGAAAAAAACCGGGACATAAACCTGTATAATATGAATATGACTTTGTAAAATTAAAAAAAATAGTCACATATGTAGAAAAAATAACTAAGATATGAAAACGTTAGTCATTAGTGACATGATTATAGGTGATTTTTAATGTTTAAAAATTCTTACATAGATTTTTTTCAAAATGTTTATAATGAGCAAGTATTATTATTCTACAGTTAAAAAATATTTTAAAATACGCTTTTTATGATTGAATTTAAGTGGCATCCAAAACAGACCTGCTCAATTTTATTTTGGAGCAAATAAATTTATCAATTTGAACAATCCCAAGGTATGTTTAAATAGTCATACTGACCTTCAGGCAAAGGAAATTTTGAGTCACTTTTGACCCCCAAGTAATCATAGTTCATAATGTTAAAAAGAGCTTTATTTCTGGTGCCACAATGTTGCCACAGTTTTTACTAATTTGTTCTTATTTGCTTCCACTTCAGGAATATAAATGAAGTTAGGAGAAAAAAAAATATAATGGAATGCTGTATGGAGGGAGAAAATTGATTGACCATACATTCAGAAAAAGAGGAAGAATACATCACTCATTTGCAAAAGCAATAAATAGAAGCAAAGCTTTGGTTTGTTTCCCAGCTAGGATGTTAAAGAAGACATTTGATGCGTAATGGCATATGCTCCTTTCTTGATCTCTTTCCTAACACTCTCTTTCTTGTGAATGAATATTTCCCAGTCATCCTGCTGAGATGACTGTGTGTCTCTTTATCCTCTTACATTGATCTGTCTCCTTGTAACTAGAAGGGAAGTAAACATGGGCATAACTGTTGCATGTCACTCTTTCCTGGGGATGACTGTCCCCATCTATGTGGCCACTGCAGAAAGGCCCATGTTCTCATATGACTGCTGCCTTAGTTCAGTTGATTGGTCCAGGGGGTGGGGACTCCACACAAATTGGATCAAGGACTCCTGAACTTTTCCTCTGGTGCAGGAAACTTTAGATGCAAATATTGGAAACTGTTGTTGTGGTTTGAATTGTGTCACCCAAAAAGATATGTTGAATTCCTAACCCCCAGTACCTCAGAATGTGACCTTATTTGGAAATAGAGTCTTTACAGAGGTAATCAGGTTAAAATGAAATCATTAAGGTGGGCCCTAGTCAATAGGACTGGAGTCCTTACAAAAAGGGGAAATTTGGACACAGACAGACGTGCACAGAGGGAGGCAGTGTGAAGACACATAGGGAGAAGATGGCCGTGTGACTAGAGTGATGCCTCCACAAGCCGAGGAAGGCCAGGATTGCTGGCCGACACCAAAAGCTAGACGGGTTGAGGAAGGATTCTCCCTTAAAGGCCTCAGAGAGTGTGACCCTGCCGACACCTTCTTTCTGAACTTCGAATCTCCAGAACTGTGAGACGGTACAATTTCATTGTTTGAAGTCATCCAGTTTTTGGTATGCTGTTATGGCAGCCCGAGGAAATAATCCAGCGGTTTTGCCCATCCTGTGGAGGGAACTGGTGAGGGGATTTGAGTGTTGGCAGGCAGTAGAGTTGCAGAAGAGTCACAGAGAGGCGTGGAAGCTTTCGAATCAGTTTTGTGTCTTTCCTGTGGCTTAACCGCAGAACTGTCCTTTCTGTGTGTTGGTAAGTCAATCCTTCCTTTGTTTCCATGAAGTACTCATCTTTTCCCCATTTGGTCTAAGTTAATCGAATTGGGTTTCTGGCACTTGCAATGAGAGAGCAACTAATGAGGAAAAATCCTGAGTGTCCGAGTAGTCCAGGAATGTGACGTCCTTTAACACAGATGATGTCAAACCTCTTTAGGTGTTGTCCACTGAGAGTCCACTTTCTTCTTTCCTGACGCTATGAAACACTGATACATTTAATTCCCTCATAAAATAGAGGAACATTTACTTGCAGAAAGTATGACTTCATTATATGAATGCAGGCAGGTCTCATACATCTGAGCTTTTTGTTTGTTACTTGTTCTTTTATGTTATCTTCTAACTTTCAATCATACCTGCCAAAACCTAAGAAAAATAACCGGAGAAACAAATTTTTGTTTGGTGATCAAACACCCAGCATGTGTCAGGCATTGAGCTGGTGCCAGGTTACAACTGTGAACTAGACTAAATCCTGTCTTCAAGGAGTTTATAACCTAGTGGGGGTGGGGGAGAAGTAAGCAGGCAATTGAAATGCAGTGGCTTAAGGGTTCTGATGTGAATGCCATGTAAAACCGTGGGTCATCTAGTCAGTGTGGAGGGAAAAGAGGCTTCTCCAGAAGAGTGACGTCTAAACTGGGACCTGAAGTCAAGTACACAGAATTAACCAGGTACAGGAACGTGGGTGAGGGAGTGGAGGGGGCAGACATTCTAGACTGAGGCAAAAACATGTTAGAAAGGCCTAGAGGCAAGAGAGAACCTGGAATTTCAAGGAACCCAGAAGGACTAGATTATAGAGAGCAAGGGTTGAGATTATAGCAACAAACTGTGGCTAGATCAAGAAAGGCATTTTATGTCACACATGAGTTTGGCTTTAGACTAAGGGCACTGGGGAGCGGATTTTGAGCAGGAGGGTAAGAAAAATCAGATTTGAGTTTTTGAAAATGCTTAGAAGTCTAGCTAGGAAGCCTGTGACGTAATGCAGGTTTGAAATGATGGTGGCCTCCTTGACCAAGGGGTGACAATAGAGATGGAGAGGAGTGGACTAGGTCAAGAGAAATTGAGGGGCCGGCCCTGTGGCCGAGTGGTTAAGTTCACGCGCTCTGCTGAGGTGGCCCGGGGTTTCGCCGGTTCGGATCCTGGGCACGGACATGGCACCGCTCATCAGGCCACGTTGAGGCGGTGTCCCACATCCCACAACTAGAAGGACCTGCAGCTAAGACATACAACTATATATGGGGGGGATTTGAGGAGATAAGGCAGAAAAAAAAGGAGAAATTGAGAGGCGGAGTTCATAAGACTGGGTCGTGGATTGGAAGTGAGGGAGAGGTCAAAGACAATATTCAGGTGTCTGACTCAGGTGCTTTGCTGGATCGAGGTGCTGTTCACTGAGGTAGAGAATATAGCAGGGGGACTAGTTGGGAGAAGTGAGGGAGATGATAAAGTCATTGCTGAGTGTGAGGGGCCTGGAGGACAACTGGTGGACATGTCCATCATGGGGGTGGATATATAACATTGGTGCTCAGTGGGGGATCTGGCGATTTGAGAGTTGACTGAGTATAGTTAGTAACTGAAACTGTGGATAAGATTACTCAGGGGAATGGATGAGATTACCAAAGAAGAATATATTATGCAAGAAAATCACGGAAGTGAGGACAAACCTCCGGGAAACCTCAACATTAAAAGATGACATTTTTGGTAGCTATTCCAAGTAAACAGCCTGATCTCTGGAACTCTGCACTAAGAGACAGGTGCCCATGGATGGTGGCATCTCTACTGGATTGTCACATATCCTGTGAACAAAGAATGCATTACAACAATAACAGGAAATTTACAAATGAGAAAGAAAAAATAATTTCTCGGTGTCCCGCCGCCCTAAATTCTGACCCAGTTTTCATTTGTTTCCTCGAGTTCATCTGGGTTTCTCCTCAGAGCTCATAATCAGTGTGGAGTCATTCTTGGAGTGCTCGGATCTGGCTTTTGTTTCTGTCAAAAGGTGAGCATTAGTGTCATGTTTGAGGCAAACACGCTGAGTTTGAGGGGCCATCGACATTTGAGGGAGGACCTTAGAGACGCCTGATCAACGGCTCAAAGTGTATGAGATGAATTGTACACTAAATCTTAATATTTGAGATCCCTGCTGGCAGTCTGAAGCGTTTTCCTATTTCAGGCCCCTTCAGTCTGTTATTTCCTGGGCTTGTTTTTAAATGCCGAGCCCAAGCTTATTTTTGAGAAAGGACAGAATTAAAATTCAACCGACAGTGGTTCATGCTGTGTAAATAAATTCCTCCTCAGATGGTGAAGTAATCCTTTTCCTCAGGGACTACAGAACTACTTATAATTACTGTTGTCTTCACATCCAGAGTTCAGCCTTTGTGGCACCTTCGCTGTCTTGGAGGAGGAAGTCAGTAACTGATATCTAAATGTATGTCGCGTATACATTGATTTTTACTGCTGCATCTGAACATTTGGGGATATACGAGTAAATGTTCCTTGATGTGTGATCTCCCTAAAGAGAACGTAAAAATGCTACCATCTTGAACTGAGGGATAGAATATGTGGCTAAAATGGCAAAGACAGCAAGTACTGTTGCAAATATTGTCATCCAATAATCAGCTGACACCAAATGAGGTGTCTCATTATTTCGTGCCTTTTCCTCCTCATTTCTTATAGATCAAGGATTCCAAATTCTCCATATGTTGTCATTTTGGCAGCCTAAGTTAATCAAAAATAGCATTTTTTCACACACTTTTCCTCTGAACAATATGACAGCACCCTATTTTGTCCTGATCTATTAATCTGACACCACTTTACACAGACAAATAAGCAAACACTCTGCCTTTTTTTTTTTTTTGGCCTCAGGAAACCGCTCACTCATCAGACTTTGGTGGGACACTTTCAACAAATAGCTGATGTAACTCAGTTTTGACCCTTTACATGTGAGAATGTCATTTTCAAGGCGAACAAGCTTCTGGCCACCACATACTCTCGGAAACTGAATCCTAACACCCTCAGTGACAGTGTTGATTCCTATGGGAATAATGTAATAATTAAAGATTGCATCCCTTGGTCAGGGACATTTGGCCAAATACTCAACAATATTATTAAAGACAAGACATGAAAATATGTTTCTAAATCAAAAAAATACTAAAATTGTTCTCTAGTTTCTATATACTGGGCCTGTTGATGGTATTATGACTCTGATTACACCACAGACCCTGAGTATAAAATGTATTCCGAGTACATGGAACTGTAACTCCAATGTGGTGTAAATTCGCTTTAAAACTAATATACTGTGATAATAAACATTAAGCATTTAACTAACAACAATTTTGCTTCCTTCTCAGGATAGAAAATCTTTTTGGTAGCATTTTGGAAAGCTCAGATCTTTTTTGAAACATCTGTCTAGGGAAATTCGAACTAATTTCTCTCTTATTTCCCTCTCGTAAAAATTCCCATTAGCAAGCAAATGCATTCAAAACCATTCTATTCATGTTATAACTGTATTTTACAAAAGTATCCTCCAGCTTTTCCTCTTTGTCCTACAGCCTGAATATCCTGCGGTGCGGTGTCTCAATGGCACCGAGGAATGAAGGGAACTTGAAATTGGGGACAGCCAAGCTTGGAGGGGGACCTCAGGTCTGTTCTTCTAGTAGCTCAGTAGACATACAGGGGAAAGGGTTTGGCTGCATCCTTTCTGTTTTCTGACCTTGTTTCCAAGGACATATTGTAAAAAGTGAAGACTTCCTGGAACTCACTTAAAAATATAATGGAAATTAAAGAATGATGTTACAATGCTGGTTTCATGATAAAATCACAGTTTGGTACTCTTCCTCTCTCCAAACCAAACAATTCCTGCAAAAGAAACCACCCACCCCAAACTCAGTCACACCCTGTCCTTACATTCCCCCAGCACCTGATGGTCATGTCAGTTCAAAGTCGTGCTGATGACGTAACACTCAGTCAGAGACACGGGCCAGGGACCCCTTCCATTTGCCTGAGGTAACCCTGTTGAGACTGTCTTCTTCCATGGACATTTAATGAAGTCACAGGGCAGTTTAACTTCCTTTCCTCATCTCTTCTGCTTCCTGATTATCTCTTCCCCTTGTATCCCCTAACGCAATCCTGGAGAGAAATTTGACCTGTATAATGACTACAATAAACCGAGCACTTACTATGTGTCAGGCACAAGGCTAAGTATATTACATGTATTATTGCATTTAATGGCCATGTGAGTTAGGAATTTTTAGTTTTACTACAGTAAAGAAACTAAGGCTCAGCAAAGTTCATTAACTTGCCCAAGATGACACAGCTAGTGAGTGATGAGACCGAGATTCTAACACAAGTGTGTCTTGCTTAAATCCCATACTCATAACCGCTGTGCGATATGATCTTCCTACTCGGCCATTGTCTTCATCTGGGTACTGCAGTGTTCTCATGAGGCATTTCTGGCTTCTGAGACGTCTCTCCCTCCTGTGGCAACTCATGCTTGGAACCTTGCCTAATATTCTTCTCTTCATTCAAACTTAACACTCACTCATTCAACAAATTTTAACAAATGCAAATTTGTGCAAGAAAGCCCTCTTTGAAACCAAAGCTCTCCCAAAGGAATCCAAGGCCTCCTTAGAACCAAGGTTCTGATCTGGATTGCTGTGGAAGAAACTTAAACAGCCCTGGTCCCCTCCACTTCTATTCTTGGATGGGTTTTGGTCTCTAGTTGGTTCAGAAATTCTTCATCCTCATTTAGACTCTCTGAGGGAGTGGCTCATTCCAGCAAGCCCAGCCTCATTCTGCCCATAGCAGGCTGCCCTCCTAACTCCACAGCCCCCACAAGGCTTGCCCCAAGAGTGGACAGCTGTGGGGCCCACTCTGTGTAGGGGCATGCATAAATGTCCCCGGATGGGATATGTTCTCATCCTCTGAAAAACCTAATGGCTGCCTTCTTGCTTTAGTCACATTCTTTATCTAAACCTTTTGGGTATGACTAAGATATTCTGTGCCCTGAAATTGGAAGCAGTTTTGAAAAGTGACCTCAACTATTAGATTCCAAAGATCTAAGCTTCCACGCCCATTTACAGTGTTGTGCGGCAAGAAGTCTTACCCTTTGCCTGCTTCTCTCTCCTCTGTGCAGACACGATGTGTCCTCCTTGTGTTCAAAGTGGCTCGAATTTCAAGTACTATTCACTAGGGATGTTGATCCCTAAGTACATGGATGCTTTGGTCTACGTATTCAGATAGTGTGTGGGAGGGAGGTAAGAGATGTTGAATTCACAGCTTGTTTTTTCCTCTCATCAGGCTCTATTCTATTCTCTCTTCAGACACCTGTTTTTCCTTGTTTTCCAGTTGACAATAGTATTACTTCAGAATTTAGGGGTAACTTCTAAGTGCCCCTTGGCTGAGAGTACTTTTAATATCTAATAAACAACAATAGGACTTAACATCAAGTTGTAGGGGAATTGTGGACAATGCACATGGGCAAATATATTTATTGTCGCCATGTGGACAGGACAACATACTCACCCATTAATAAGTGGGAAAGCTACTGACATAAGATCCTTTTCCCAAAATGGCTGTTTCATAATCATGTCAGGGTGGCAATAACTTCCATCATTAGTTACTTCTTTTTTTAAGCCTGTTTTTCCCATGCTAGTGTTCAAGGAAAAGTTAGTAAGCATATAGTGAAAAGTGCTCAATGCTCAAATAAATCTGGGAAATGTTGCGATTAAACTAGGCTAAGTAGTTTTCTCAGCCGCAGGCTGCCCAGAGCCTTCACTGTGTGAATGTGTGTTGTAACTGCTCACACAAGGGTTTGTCGTGTGTGGCATTTCCCAGTTATTTGACCATGGAAACTCTGTTTTCGTAGCAAGCCTATTAATAGCTCCTAGAACAGAGTCCCAACAATTATAGTGTGGTGAACACCGAAGGTCTTTGTCAAAAGCTTTGAAGCTTCTTGTCAAAACTACATGTATTCTCCAGGAGAGGTGATGGGATTGGTCACCATTATCCAAGAAGAAGTTGGCTGAGATGAGCTAGCTGGCCACTTGGCAAGGCTCGAGGGATGGCTTCCTCTGTCTTGACTTTGAATCCCTATTCTGTCATTACTGTGTGACCTAAGGCTAACAGATGCTCTTTCCTCCTCTGTAATTTATTATCCTCACCTTTCAGGGTTATGGTGGGCTTTAGAGAGAACGCTTGTAAGGCCCCAGCAACAGACACCCTCCCGCCTCTAGTCTCCATGGCAAAACACTGTGAGAAGCTTTGTCTATTTTAGACATTCCCTGGCTTTGAAGGAAGAAAGATTTTCCTTCCTTACCTCGCTGAACTTAATCCTGACCTAAATCTTCTCATAGCTTTTCACTCTGAAAAATGTGGCCTCAATCAAACATGAGTGCTAAATATTGAGCAGGTTGAGAGTGGGATGGAAAGGAAAAATGCTGACGGATATTTTTATTAAAATTTCCTGGGCAATTTAAGAGGCGTTTGATGCGGAACTCTCACAGGAGTAGTGGCACAAAGGTAGCATCCTTGTACCGTGGCTTGGACTTTGTAGAAATCTTTTCAGTCGGTAGTGAAGGCAAACTGCTTAGAGATGTCCACCCTCGCTCTGTCTTGACCAGCTCTGTAGACAGGAAGACAGGTAATTACGAAGTAACCGTGACACAGAGCAGACTCTCAGCGGACTTCTGAACGAACTTTCAAAATTAAGTTCCTTAAGATCATTTGGGTGTTATGCCTTAAGTTTACATAGCTCTCTAGAGTTTGTAAAGCACATACTTTCAAGTGTCTTTTCTCAATTGATGAAAAAAAGAGACTTTATTCTATTTTTTTAAAAAAAATTATTTCATTTTTATTTATTCATTTTTATTGAGGTATAATTGACATATGGCATTATATTACTTGCAGATGTACAACATAATGATTCGATATTTGTACATATCATGAAATGATCTCCACAATAAGTCTAGTTAACATCTATCACCATCCATAGCTACACATTTTTTTATTGTGATGTGACCTTCTAAGACCTATTCTCTCAGCAACTTTCAAATATACCATACAGCATTGTTCACTACAGCCACCATGTTGTATGTTACATCCCCAGGACTTATTTATTTTATAACTGGAAGTTTGTATCTTTTGACCCCCTTCACCCCTTTCATCACCCCCACCCCGTGCCTCTGGCAACCACCAATTTGTTCTTCGTATCTATGAGTTTGATTTTTTTAAAAGTTCCATGGGGCTGGCCCCGTGGCTGAGTGATTGAGTTCACACGCTCTGCTTCGGCAGCCCGGGGTTTCACCAGTTCAGATCCTGGGTGTGGACATGGCACCGCTCATCATGCCATGCTGAGGCGGCATCCCACATGCCACAACCAGAAGGACCCACGACCAAAAATATACAACTATGTACCAGGGGGCTTTGGGGAGAAAAAGGAAAAATAAAATCTTAAAAAAAAAAAATCCACATATAAGTGAGATCACAGGGTAAGACTTTATTTTTTAGAGCAGTTTTAGGTTTACAGAGAAATTACCCAGAAAGTACAAACGGTTCTCATATACCCATCCCCTCCCCCTGCAGTTTGTCATATTATTAATATCTTGCATTAGTGTGGTATATTTGTTATAGTTGATGAACCAGCATTGATGCATTATTATTAAGCAAAGCCCATAGTCTACATTAGGGTTCACTCTTTGTGTATTGTAGTTCTATGGGTCCTGATAGATAGATGACGTCATGTGTCCACTGTTACAGTATCACACAGAGGAAATTCTCTGCCCTAAAAATGCCCTGTTCTCCACCTATTCATCCCTGACCTCTTGGAAACCACTGATCTTTCTCCTGTCTCCACAGTTTTGCCTTTTCCACAATGTCATACAGTTGGCCAAATGGATTTTAATCTTCATGACAACCCTGTTGCTAGGTGACTTTTACTACCCTCATCAGAGAAGAGATAAATTCAGCGAGGTGAAGTGACATATTTGAGGTCCCACAAATGGAGAGTCCAAAGCCAGGATTGGAACCAACCAACAGTATGAACAGCTGCCAATCTCAGAAAGGGGTTAATGCCGAGGACGTAGACCGTTAGCTTCCAGGAGACTTCTCAGCCCAGGCACTTCAGTTTCTAATGGTAGCTGGAAGGAGGAAGATTGCACATCTTCAAAGGAAACTGGCTGTCTGATATTGGTTAGATGAGACTCAGAGGTGACTTCAGAGACAATGGGTCTAGTGCCCCATAATTAAGAAGGAAGGCCAGTCTCTGCCGGTCTGACTCAGAATGCTGACTGACTCATCCTATTTGTCCTCTCTGCTGCTATTTATGGGCTTCCCAGTTGCTAATATTTGTTGGTTAAATGCTCACACAACCAGTCTTGCCGAAAGCAGTGTCACTTATGGGGTGTTGAGAATAAATAGGGTGACAGGTGTTGTGGGAGTGTCATTTTTAAGAATCTTTAGTAGCTGATTCTTTTTTAAAGCTCTCTATGCTTAAAATATAAGTATTCTGAAAGGAAATACAAGCCAAGGCTCTCTGTCAAGAGCTGCTGAGCGCTACGACTTTCTAGGGGTGCAGGCTTGGGCAGAAGCATGGGTGGCATGAGCAAAGCTGTCAAAAACAGCTCAGGAAGCGAGGCGAGTCAGACCACGAGAGAAGAAGGCTAATGTAGTCGTTGGGCAACTTAGGTGTGTGTATCGCTACAAAGACACAACCATCAGCACAACAAAACCCTCTTAGGCCATGTTAGTCCTGGGGTAGACACATTGCTCATCCAAATGATGTCATTGAAGAAAGACTGATGAAGGGACTCTACAAAGGTGCGGGCAGGGTTAAGGGAAACACCTTGGAGCTCGTACTGCAGGGACCCATCACCACCCCCAGGCCTAAAGAGGCAAGGGGAGGGGGCAGCCACCAGAACCCAGAGAGAACTGTAGTTGAGCAGAAGGCCCCCTGACTCCTCCAGGTCCTTTGGTCAAGGAAAAGCCAGTCCACAGGGAGGGAGGCCGGGAATGAATAACCCATCTTCTCTTTTCTCTGATCCTCTTATCACCTGATGACTCCCATGGGCCAAACCCCCACAGAGACCAGGGAACCCGTACAATGCAACCCATGAAGGTCCGTGTCCTGGGCCACTGAGCAGGGCAGACAAGGGCGGAGAGCAGGTATGGAGGGCTGTATGTCAAACATCTCCAACTGCAGGGAAGAGGCCCGCGGGAACACTCCGGGTTAGACAGGGCTGGAGGTTGTGTAGACATCTGTGTCCTTTAGTTTATATTAATGTTAAAGATATTATTAATTAAATAATTAAAATGTTAATTTGAAATGTATTGAGCATGCCGTTTAAACGTCATATATCCCTTGGTCCCTGAAAATTCTGAAGCGCCTTTTTAGAAGAGTGTGTCTCTCCCCACACGCCTACTAAAAATCACCCTGGGAAAGAAGACGAGGGCAGGCTGCCTTAAGGTCGAGGGTATATGGAAAACTTAGTTAAAGAGCCCCCGAATAGTTGAAACAATGAAGAGGGGAGCCCAGTTTGCACCTAGATTTAATATTTTACCATTTTACATCTAGATTTAGCTTAAATTTTTCCATTAATTCATTCAACAAAATGTACTGTGCTCCTGCTTTGTGACTGCAAAAGGGCCTGTCATAATCTCTGTCTCACTGATAGCCCAGTCCCCTCCCTGGGCCCCCAGCCACCCATGCAGGGCTGATGACTGGTGGTGAGAGAAAGCCTTTCTCAGCAGGTGACCTAAAAGGAAAGAGGAAGGAGCCAGCCATGATGATGTGGGGGAAGAGCAGAGGGAACGGCAAGCTCAAAGGCCCTGAGGTTTGCTGGCAGAACGGCAGAGGCCGAGAGCGATGGTGCTGGAGAGCCGATGGACGTGGCAGTCAGGGACCTGTTCACAGGGGGGCCTTGCAAGAAATTTGGATTTTATTCTGAGGGTGACAAGTAGTAATTCAACAGCTCTGAGTACGAGAGTGAGATGACAGGATTTATTTTTTAAAAGGTCACTCCAGCTGCTATGTGGAAAATCAATTCCAGGGAAACGGAAGCAAGGAAACCGGTGAGGAGGCTATCGCACGGCCGAGCTGAAGGATGACCGGTGGATAAGCTCAGGAAAAATCAGCAAAAAAACCACACGGAAATTTAGTAGAATTTACCAGGAGGGTAGGAGTGGTTAGTGGAGAAGCTAATTACTGTGCATAAAATTGGTAGACAGGGCAAAGAGTGGCTGGCGTGGATACACCTTATATGGGTATTCACAATCTCCTTTTGAAGCAAGGATGATTTAGTTTTCTTTCTTTTTTTTTCCTCCCCAAATCCTCCCAGTATACAGTTGTATTTTTAAAATTTTTTTAGTTGTGGGTCCTTCTAGTTGTGGAATGTGGGACGCCACCTCAGCATGGCCTGATGAGCCGTACCATGTCCACGCCCAGGATCCGAACCGGCGAAACCCTGGGATGCCGAAGCAGAGCGTGCCAACTTAACCACTCGGCCATGGGGCCGGCCCCGTTTTTAATATATATATTTTTTATTGAGGTAACATGGGTCTACAACATTATATAAATTTCAGGTATACATCATTATATTTCAATTTCTTTGCAGATTACATCACGTTCACCACCCGAATAGTGACTTTTCTTCTGTGGAAGGAGTTCAGGGAACTTACGCCAGTTAAAAAGCATTTAATTACTGTTGTCTAACTTCTGTTGCCTCAAATTCTCTCAGGAAACTTCTTAAATAGACGGAGTTCCCAATCTCACACCCCCGAGATTCTCATTCTACCAAGCCGAGGAATCTGCATTTTGAGAATCACCAGTTAAGTATTTAGCAGCATCCCCTGATGGTGGCTATTTTGAAATTGCAGATGTAACAAATTTATGGTACTTTGGACTCTTCATACATAATTGTCATAGGCAAAGTAACAATCTTTTATGTTTATAATAGAGCTAGTTTTATGGGAATAACCAAATGGGGTGGAAACTCCTTCTTATTCAGTAATTATCTGGAAAGAACTCTCAGAAGTATTAAGATAAAAAATAATTGAAACTTTGTAAGTAGTAATTAATCAGCTATTACAGGGTCAGAGGGCAGTAATAGCTCGGAACCCACAGCCCAGCTGATTATTAGGGTGCTGTAAGATTAGAATAATTGCAACTGTGGAGACAAAATAGAAAGATAGTGGCCTTTTCCAAAAGGTATAAAAAGCCAACACTTCCTTAGGCAGCAGAACTTACCCCAGCCGCGGAAGAGACGCAGTCCCATCTCAGGGGTGTGTATTTGTTTGAAGCAGTGCTCTAACTAGGCATGAGTCAGTTCTCGCTGAGAATTTTGTTAGTGTTTCATTTTGGGTTGGAAATTGCTCCTTTAGAGCCCCGACCAAGACCAGCTCTCCACACCACTGGTGTATCTTTGCTTAACTGCTCAGATATCTGTCTCCCCTGGACTTTCCAGAGAGTGGAACAGAGGGCAGCTCAGTGTCTGAGAGCTCTGGCCATGTGAGGAGAAAATACTGCAAAGGGAAGTCTGCCTGGGAGGACTGTTTCTACACTCAGGTTGGCTGGAGGAATCTTCCAGCTTCATGGCTTATTTGTTGGTTGGTTTGCTTGTTTCTGTTTGAGGGCTATTCTCAGAATTCTCCATGAACATTCATCCAACATCCCCCTTGTGCCATTTTTCTCTCATTCACCATAGGCTCATATTTGAATTAGAAGATCATCGAGGATAATTTCTTACATTCTAGACAAGGCAACAGGGGTGTGAGTAGAGTGACTGCTCTAAGGCCACATAAAGCTGGAGCAGTGCCCAGGACTACTCATGGTGGCCCAGCAGTGTTCACAGGCCAGTGTCCTTCTGTGACCATCTGGTCCTCATCACCTGCTTGTCCTGTCCTTCCTCCATCCCTGCAAATACCCACCCCCACCCCTATCTGTGCACACGCACACACACACACACTCTCTCTCTCGGTTTTCTTCTTTCTGCAAATCCCCTTTCCCCTTCGCATTTTACCAAGCTCACCAAAACATGAAAAATAAATCAAACAAAAAAATTCTTTATTTTAAAATAACAAACCCAAATGCTCAGCTTTCCAACCTTAACTAAATTGTGCAGGGTTTACTTGTGTTACTTCCTCTTGATTTGTTTTTGTGGGTTAAGCCTCTAAAAAAAATATATAAAGGTTTATCTGTTACAATCCAAAGGAGAACAACTTGAAGGAGGAAATAGAAAACAAAGGGAAAGGTGAGCAGAAAGATCGCATAACTAACTACGGGAACACGAAATACAAATCTAGACATGCCCACATGTATTTTTCCATTTAGAAACAAGCCTTAGCAGCCTTGGTGCCATCCTTTATTGTTTCCTCTAGACGCTGGCCCGGTCTCAGTACGCAGTGCATCTGGACTAAGCGTTAGCCTGCCCTCTGGTGGTGCCTGCCGACATGTGCATGTACATGCGCCCAACGCCAAGGAATAGGCGCTTGAAAAACTCACTACTAGAAGGAAGGCTTCGGCTGCTTTCCAGTAAATACAGCAGGTGGAGACACACACTGAAAAACTGCAACGCAGTCCACCTTGCTTTCAGTTGGCTCTTAGGAGATTGCTGGGCACCCACAGTTATTGAAACTAAGTTTAATCGTAATTTATTTGTGATGATTCATATTTCCTGCTTGTTTTTAATTCTTGAAAAATGTTAAGATCTGGAGATTTCAAGCATATACAGTTTCTAAATCCGTTGACTCCACCCCCACATCATTCATTCGTATTAAATACCTACCATGTGCAGAGATTCAGGGTGAGATGGTGGTGCAAAGGTTGGTAAGACAGACTCCATCCTTAAAACTCACCCTCTGATTGGGGAGAAGACATATTTGGACATAATTACAATATATGGCTATGGTATAAACAGAGAATTTAAATATATACATATTTAATATTATGTATTTATTATATAATTATGTATCGATTTTATTATATAGATATTGTGTATTAATATGTACTAATAATATATAAATACATATTGATTTTACTATATAATAATTTAGTTATTTATATTATATAAACATATCAGTTTAAATATAATGTATAAATGTATTTTATATATAAAAAATGCATATATGAGCACAGAGCTACTGTGGGCCAGGCCCTGCGCTGCGTATGTCCACATTTCGTTTAATATTTATCACAACTGTTTCTTTTAACATAAGAGGAAAGGGAGATTCAGAAAGATTCAACAACTTGCTCTACTTCACGCAACTGTGAAATGGCAAGATTGGAAGTGAATTCAGGTTCTCTGATTCCAGCTGTATTTCAGTTAATTTCAGCAGACTTCTACTGAGAGCCTACCAGATGCCAGGCGCTGTGCCACCAGCTGGAGGTGCAAAGAGAGAAGACGCTGCCACTGGCCTCAGTGTTCTGGTGTTGTAGGAGACTGGGCGTGTGGAGAAATAGGCTACGTTATGATGCACTCAGTAATGGGAGTTTGTATGAATTATCTTCTGAACAAAGAAGCAAAGGCTGTTCATTGTTCAGACGTTGTCATGCTTTTCGTCCGTCACGCAACCCTGTTACTTGGCCAAAACTGAACTGACCAGAAGTCTGTAACTTGGCCGAAGGCAACTGTTTTTAGGCTTAACAACGGCTCTGGGGAGTCCTACACTCATAATTCTGCCCAACAGAGGAGATGGCTCCCTGCCCCAGCTGATGCTCTCTCACAGGCAGTTTCCAGTGTCAGAGACTCGGAAAGCAGAGTAGGACTGGGACGAGATAGAGGTGGAGGTGACAGATGAACTGGTAAGAAGCAGAGGCAGAGAGAGAGAAAGAGAGAGGCTGAGTGGGGAGTAGGGCGAAGTCACAGGGGGAAGAAGCCAAAGGTCCATTAGGACTCCATGGAACTGGCCTATGTAACCCTTAGACTGATGCCTGAATGTCCTTGCAGTCACCCACATCACCTGAGGTCAGCCAAGACTGTCATCCTGGCAGCAGAAAGAATCTAAGTCCTGCAGTCCTGAAGTGGTCCGGGGGGAGTGAGGAAGAGTCGCTAGAAGGGGGGGGCTCAGCAAAGGCTTCACCAGTAGGTGACGCCCAAGCAGAGTTTTGAGGTACGACTAAGAAATTGCAAGGAAGACGAAGGTGTGGAGAGTGTTCCAATAGTTCAGAGTTCGTTCCAGTACTGAACACGACCAGCAGCAAAACTTGAATTTCCCGGTTCTGCTGGTTTTCCAGAGTGACGATTCCAGAAACTCTCTCTTCAGAAACCCCAGCTTGGAGGAAGGGCCGTGGGAAAGGGGAATTTTCTCTTTCCTGGAGGCACTAAGTTCTGAAACCTGGTGGCTCTGACCGTATCACGTGCCTTCAAGCGTTGGCTTATTCTCAGCTAGGCTATCTATGCCTTTAGGAGCATGCGGTACTGTGTCCGGTGGTAACGCCAACCTGCAGGACACACTCCACGAATCTTCTCGAGGTGTCATTATTACAGATGATTTGGGGGGAGAAAAGTTTTACATTTTTACAACCTTTAAGGTTTTGTCATACATGAATTAGTATAAAGCTACTTATCCATGTTGGCTTAAATTTTTTTATTCTTGCATTAATTTGCATAAAAGCCAGGAACTGCCATGATCCCAGCATGGAATCCCACTCAAAGAAACATGGAATTTTCCTCTTCATGGTAATTAAATGTTATTTCTCTATAAAAATAAGTCTTGATCCAGAATGAAGTGATAGGCAAAATTTGCATGTCCTTTGGAGACAAAGCACAGACTTTAGAGGTGCTTCTGCTCCTAGCTACGAGCTACGGCCTCCAGGCAGATGATGAACTTTCATCCGAGACAGAGAGAGAGAGAGAGAGAGACAGAGAGACAGAGAGACAGAGAGACAGAGAGAGAGAGAGAGAGAGAGA